>NW_007579937.1:23568-29698 GCF_000690725.1 Stegastes partitus
TAGATCATTAATTTCACCTTCACTTGACTAAAAACCAAAATGATGCCCTTCATTATGGGACAGCGTCAGACCTAAATGCACTTCTTTAATGTCATGTTTAAACATTACAAAGATTAAAGTTTAGCCGCTTTAACGTGCAGCTGCTGTATAAGCGCTAAAATAAACAGCTGCGTCTGGTGGTAAATAAATATCTTAAGAGTCACATGGTACGTTCAATGGCCCCTTTTACACCCATCACCTCCAACGAGGGTTTTAGGTTTTGTCGAGCCGGTTAACACCAAGAAAGTCTGGCTATGTTGAACTGACTTCACGGTTCAGCACTCGGGAGACCAAAACCCTGTCTCTGTGTGTTTCCAGGTGGACATCTGGTCTTTAGGCATCATGGTGATCGAGATGGTGGACGGAGAGCCGCCTTACTTTAACGAACCCCCTCTGCAGGCCATGAGGAGGATACGAGACAACCTGCCGCCGCGGCTAAAAGAGTCGCACAAGGTAAGAGGAGGGAAACCCCTGACTTCACAGTGCAGCAGTTCATTCATGAATCCACTGATTGTTTTCACCAAGTACCCCAGATTTAGATGCCATAGGGCCATTTAACAGGTGTTATCAGTACACATCATTTACAACAGCAAATGTAGGCAGGTAGGGACTTCCTTAGTTATCGTTTAATGGCAGTGAAGCTACGATTTAAGACGAGGAATAAGTCAACATTTAGGGGCTGAAGGTCCGAGTCTTTAACTCGGGAGACTTGAGTTCTAGTCCAAACTCAGACTATGTTTGTTAACTTTTTCAACAGTATCTAGCTCCAAGCGTTCCTCTCCTTTGTTCTTAGATTACTTCAGACATTGTAGTTTTTGTAGACAGTGATACCAGGCTTTATAGAGTACAGGATAGAGTACAGGTATGCCACGGAATGGGTGTTATGGGTGGCTGTGGCTCAGGTGGTAGAGCAGGTTGTCCTCCAGTCACAAGGTTGGCGGTTCGATCCCGCCACAGTCGAAGTGTCCACTGAACCTGAACTAGGCAGCACCTTGCATGGCAGCTCTGTCACCATTGATGTATGAATGTGCATATACATATGTAGACTATCGTGCATCATGAAGTACTTTAATTAGCTCTCCTTGTTTCACCATTTGGAGCAGGAATGAGGACTTTCAAACCAAATTCACCTTTTTATGCCCAAATTTGAGTCAGAAATGAATCAAGCATAACATTCAACCACTAAAACTAACTTTTCTGTTCAGGAATGCAAGTAAATATCTAGAATTTGACGTATTAATCAAGAAATAATGATGTGCTGTACTATTTTTTCATTTATTTTTGTAAAACAGTGAATTTGAAACTTCATGGATAACAATTGTAATTATGTTGTAGCATGAAAAATATTATTTCAGTTAAACAGCTTCTACATACTAACTGTTATAGAAACATTTGATTTGTTAATTTAGGGCAGCTGTGGCATAAACCTTACACTGGGTGGTGGTCTGATAAAGCTGTGTGCATGCTGTAAATGTTGCTTTGATTTCCTCTTAAATCAATGTAGATGATCATTGTTTAAGCATGTATTTAAATGTTTGCATTCTAATCTTAAATGCATGCGTCTCTTTGCAGGTGTCGTCGGTGCTTCGGTCCTTCCTGGACCTGATGCTGGTGAGGGAGCCGTCGCAGCGAGCCACCGCCCAGGAGCTCCTCCAGCACCCCTTCCTCAAGCTGTCAGGACCCCCGTCCTGCATCGTCCCCCTCATGAGACACTACCGCCATCGCTGACCGGCCGGCCCAAACCCGCCCTCTTCTACACTTTAAAAAAAAAAAGAGAAAAAAGAAAGAAAAAGAAACCCACACACACATCACACACACACACGACTACTACTACCAGGGTGGCACTGCCCTCACCCAGCCAAAAACACCCACCGCTCGGCGGCGCGCCACTAACACTCACACCTGTAACCGTGACGTAGATTAGCTAGAGGAATATCTAAGAAACACACTTAAAAAACATGCAAACAGAGAAAAGAAGACAAAAAAACATACAAAAAAGCGACTATTTCGAAACTGTGAAGTAGAAGAGCGCACCGGAGGAACTCGCTAGACGTCCAGTAGAAACGTGTGGCCTGGCTTCTTCTTTTTCTTCCCAGACTGCGAGGCTCCACGTGGACTTGTAGTAGCCGTTGGCCTTCAGGAGCTTCAGGACGGCGAGCGGCAACCGAGCAGGCCGCTTCCAGACCAGAGCGGCCGACGGCAGAACAATCAGGCGCGTGCGGAGAGAGGGGGTTTCTTCCCGACTGTCTGTCCGGCTGCCGAGACGAGCTCTGTGGCGTCTCGCACACTAACAGTGAAAATGTATTTTAGAGAAACTTGTAAGTTTTTCTGTACAGTTTTGATAATTTGCAGTATTTTATCGTGTCGTAACCATTGTGATATGAGCAGTATTAAATAGAGTTTCTGCAGAGATCTTTCCTACTGTTTATAATCCAGTTTTTGCTTAAAGATATAAGAGATATCCCAAATAAACCCACCTAAACCTAACTGTTACTAAAAATACTAAATATATTTATTATCTTACATTTGTAGACAGAACTTCCATTAAATGTTGGAAAAAAAAGGGTAATGTCAGGATTTTGTATGACATTTTAAAGTATTTATTTATTTATTGGAATTTAAGGTATATATTTTTTTTGGTAGTGGGGCCTTTTTTTTGTTGATTTTGTTTTTGTTTTTTGTTTTTTTTTTGGATCTAAAAGCGCATTGGCAGACATCATCCAAGCAATACCCCAAAACCTATTTATGAAACCACCAAGCCCTGTATTTATGATACTGTAACAGCACCATGCATTTAAATGTAGCACAGACTGAGTGGATTTGACAAGAGAGAGAGAGACGATATTTATTCTACGCAGTTTTTCTTTTATATTAGCAGTCTCACTGTGTTTTCTCTAAATGCTAAGAGGCGCCTCCCTGCAGCGCAGAGTTTAGGATGCTGATAAAAAAAAAACAGAAAAAGAAAAAAAAAGATTTTTTTCTACTCACATCCTCACTGTCATCATCTCACTCCTTATCCCACCTCAGTCAGACTCGCTATCACCGGAACTGTGCTGCCATCCTCATCTCTAGTCGGACCAGGAGAACAGTGTAATCCTCCTCCCCGCATCGTTTTTACCCATCATTCACTGTGATATGTAAATATGACTGTGCGAATGTGAGCGTGTGTCAAAAGAGAAAAAGTGTGTTTATCTCTGTACAGCATCTGAGCGTGTGTGTGTGTCAGTGTGTGTGTGTGTGTTTGTGTGTGCGTGTGTGTGCTTGTGTGTTTGCTGGCTAATCCTTGACAACGTGTCAAGATGTGAATGAGTAACACTTATCTGTGGCTTGTACAGTGATATTGCATGTTTGTTATCAGTGAAGCTGGTTTCAATTAAAAAAACGCCCATAAAAACATTGAGATGTGTTGCATGGATTTTTCCTTCATCGCCCCCCTTTTACAGTCTCTGTGTCTCACATCAAGCTGGGATTATTTTCTTTTTTCTTCTATTTTTTTTTTTTAAACTGTCAGATTAATTCCCAGAGGAGGTCTTTTCTCAACCATCAACAGTTTATTTTCTCTTTGTTGTTTGGGTCTTCCATATTCGCGAAATTCAACAGCTCTCATTTTCCAACAATTTCACCCTAACTTCACCTCCGAACGCGGGAGCGAAAAAAGACACATCCCATGGATCGGTGTTACCATAATATATTAGGTTATTTCTCTTTCTTCCCTCTGAGCCATTTCCCTCTGAAACACCATAATGGGATATTGATTCAGCTCGGACAGAGAATGGAGCTTCTGCCAGCGGCCCAGTAAATAAAAAACTCAAGTGCTGGGACCGGTGGGGACTGCAGGGCATCAGAGAGAAACTGGACCCAGAGTAGAGTCTGTCTGAGTGACTATAAAGGTCTTTAATAACACTGTTCGTACACGTTCTTCTGCTGCAGACATAGAAAGTTGGCACCATGTGAGCAGTACAGATAATTTGCACTGAAATAGATGTGTATTTTGTGTTGTTACTGAACGTTTGGGGAGTCTGTGTCTTTATTGGTGTTAGTTTCATTTGAATATTAGAGACGACACATCAGGTGGAGGGTTTGAGCATCAAACACTTAATATTCTTCATTCTGTGGAATTTTCATGCACCAATTTGTGCCTTTTTTGCACGACTTTACGGTGGAGTTTTCTCTATATGAGTGAAAGAAATCACTAAATTCATGCACCAGGTGACAATTCAAATTGTAATTGAATATATGAGTCTAATCACATTTTCCAACCTAGATTCAATGGTTGTATGAGCTCATAAGTCATATTTTGAGAGTTAAAAGAGACAAAACTGTGCTAAAATGAAACGATATGCCCTATTTGAGACATTCTTGCATCTCTTAGTAATGCCATCTAGAAATATATAGATAGTTTTGCTTTTATTTGACCATTTTTCTGTAGTTTAGAACTACATAAAAATATCAATACATTTCCAAAAACATACACTGTGAATTCATATTGCTAATGTAAAATAGTTACTTCTACTGTGATATAAAACTTTCATTTTCCTAAAAAAAAATACATTTTTTTTAAAAAAAATAGAAAGATTGTTGCAAATATATTTCAATTTCATAAATATTTCCTTTTTATTTCTTAGATGAAACTGGTAAATTCAAGTTTAACACTGCAACTACATTTCTACAATTAATTACAGTTAGTGACAGTTAACAGGAAAAAGTATTGTTTCTGTTATTTCACGAATATGTGTTTGTTAAATGGGAGACACCCTGTACAAGTTTTCATAACAAAAAAATTGAATGAATGTATTTCCATCAGCGCATCGTATCTATATATGGGTATTATCTCAAAATACAAAGTTTTAGCATCTATCTATTTATCAATCTATAAAATGAAGGCTAGAAAATGTATTTTAATCATGTGAAATTACACCCAAGCTGCAGAAATATTATTTTTTTAAATTAAGTTTTTATTTTAAGAGCTAACTGCCCAAAACAAAACAGAAGAAGTTCGGCCTGTGTGTGATTTGACTTATCAGGAATAATATTAAGTAGGAAAATCTTGATCTACAGGTGAGTAAATATTAAAAACAGTCCAGAATGCCTAAGATTCTTATTGCATTTTATTCTAATATGTTTAGATTTGTTTTCTAGCGTCTAAATGTTGTGCTTTCCGTTTACATAAATAATCTCATTTCCAGCTGCAGAAAAGAAACAAACTGGTGCATTAAAATATGTGTTTGACACTTTAAAATCTACAACAAGGTTCGGATTTATTCATCCATAAATAAATCTCAATTGACCGTCAGTGTGACTCTGGCTGAGTTCCATTTAGCTGCACAAGTCAATGTTAGCCGGTAGAATGAACGCTGCGCACTTGGCTCTGCGCACCTGAAACAGAAATGGAACGCAGCCTTTGGTAATTGCACTGATGAGCCGCCACCTGTGTGTTTTCACTGTGACAGAAAGCCTGAATGTTACCGAACGCAAAGTTCAAACACTCTTAAAAACCTTTAGACGACGATAATTTAATGAAGAGTCCAAAAATATTTCACTGTGTTCACGTTTTAACGTGTGTAACTGACGGCCGCTAGCTTAATTGGCTAGCTAATGCTAAGGAAATGAAGCCTTCTGTGAATGTTTGAACCCAAAGAGGAGATTAATCTGCTGGATACACTCGAGATTTCGCCATAAAAATCCACGAAATATATATATTTCCATATGACGAGGAGGATTTGTGTCTCCAGGCCTGTTTTGCCACGAAAAGAGAGGAAGGGCAGCGGCTAACTCGGTGGGACTCTGTGAAGCTCAGCAACAGGTGAGTTTTCTGCAGCTAGCAGGAAGTTAGCCGTGTTGTTGTATTTGCTATTTTCTTTAAAGTAAACGACACTGAGATGAGCTCAGATAGAGGGATTTATTAATGTCGGTTTAAGCAGGTTTTTTTCAGGCAAGCTACTAACTTTCTGTAATGCTTTTGTGCAGATTTGTTGTACTCAGAGGTGACTTTATAGATATTTAGACATTACGTCACTTCATATGCCAGATTGTGTTTCAGTCATATGGTGCTGCCGATGTAAACATGCATTCTGGGGTTCTAGCTGAGCAG
>NW_007579937.1:31648-47532 GCF_000690725.1 Stegastes partitus
TCAGTTGTTGCAGACAAATAAAATTCAGATTTGGCACGTCTAATAAAAGAAGTAAAACAATTGCGTAGTCGCCTAAAATGAAGCCAGTCTGCCTCAGTCCCTGTTTTCCTAGCCTTTGCCCAAGCCTGATTCCTCTCGTGGAGTAACTTTGTGAGGTCAGGGGAGAACCAAGCGTTATCTCGACCTTTTACTCTAAACCGCCGTACAGGTGCGTGTTTATCTACAATATGTGAGAACCAATCATAAAAAAGTTTCCAAGCATTTTCAACGTCATCAACAAGATCAATTTTTTCCCAATCATAATAAAATAATTCATGTAAAAAACCTTGGTCAGAAAAATGCTTCATATCACGTTTGGTAATGAAACGAGGCTTACACTTGGGAATTTTGGTATTTCTAATTGCAGCAATTACGCAATGGTCGCTCACATCACTTGCAAAGACACCAGTCTCAAAGTACTTGTGGGGGGCATTAGTTAAAAATAAGTCAATTAAAGAGGATTTCTCTGGATATTTGAGGTTGGGGTGTGTAGAGCTCTCGATGATTTGAGTAAGATTCATAGAGGTACAGAAGTCTTTAAAATCATCGGATATAGGCTTTAACCAATCCCAATTCAGGTCACCTGTCAGAATGATCTCACTGTAGTGCAGCTGTGATAGTAACTGTGACAGTGTTGGGAGTGCTCCAGCAACTGCTGATGGCGGTCTGTAGCACCCGACTACAGTAATATTACACCCTTTCGAAACCACAATATTTAAGGCGAGGAACTCCAACTGTTTACTGACAGATTTAGAGAGCACAACATTAACAAGAAATTTGCTCTTTACAAAAATAGCTACCCCACCCCCTCTCTTGGGGCGATCAGTTCGATAAACATTATACCCATCAATAGAGATGACTTTATCCACAATAGATTTAGTGAGCCAGGTTTCAGATAGAACAATAATGTCCGCATCAGTAGATTTAGCCCAGATACGTAACATATCAATTTTAGGAAGGACACTACGAATGTTCAGATGAATAATACCCAGACCAGACCTACACTTAAAGTCAGCTGGAGTATTACAAATCTTAATATCAGCATCAGCTGGGCCAGGGTTGGGCTGTACGTTCCCGGAAATTAACAATAAAAGAACAATCAAGTATCTCTGCTTTGCAATCCTAGAAGGAGATTCACTATTAGAATGTACTATATTTACAAACTCAGCAAGAGAATTCTCAGAAAACACAAAACAGCTTTTCAGAACTGAGAGGCACAAAAGGCGAAGCAACTCAAAGGAAATTAAAGGAGTAACTTGAAAGAGTCTCAGCATATGTCCATGCGATTCATGAGGCAAGGTACAAGTATGTGCATTTGGCACAACCGGTGGAGAGTGTTCCTTCTCTGGTACACATCTCCAATGATAAAAAGTTAACCCATATCTCCAAAGCAAAGGCACAATAAACAACACAAGAAAGAATTTCATTGTCAGTATTGCCCAGGCTGTAGCTCGAAAGGAGAGGCCCAGGTTGTAGCTCGCAAGAAGAGGCCCAGGCTGCAGCTCGCAGGAGAGGCCCAGGCTGAAGTTCGCAGGAGAGGCCCAGGCTGTAGCTCGAAGGAGAGGCCCAGGCTGTAGCTGGCAGGAGAGGCCCAGGCTGTAGCTGGCAGGAGAGGCCCAGGCTGTAGCTCGCAGGAGAAGTCCAGGTTGCAGCGCGCAGGAGAGGCCCAGGCGGTGGAGACTAGCTGCTGCTGGGCTGGTGGAGGCTAGCTGCTGCTGGGCTGGTGGAGNCAAGGTTCGGATTTATTCATCCATAAATAAATCTCAATTGACCGTCAGTGTGACTCTGGCTGAGTTCCATTTAGCTGCACAAGTCAATGTTAGCCGGTAGAATGAACGCTGCGCACTTGGCTCTGCGCACCTGAAACAGAAATGGAACGCAGCCTTTGGTAATTGCACTGATGAGCCGCCACCTGTGTGTTTTCACTGTGACAGAAAGCCTGAATGTTACCGGACACAAAGTTCAAACATTCTAAAAAAACCTTTAGACGACGATAATTTAATGAAGAGTCCAAAAATATTTCACTGTGTTCACGTTTTAACGTGTGTAACTGACGGCCGCTAGCTTAATTGGCTAGCTAATGCTAAGGAAATGAAGCCTTCTGTGAATGTTTGAACCCAAAGAGGAGATTAATCTGCTGGATACACTCGAGATTTCGCCATAAAAATCCACGAAATATATATATTTCCATATGACGAGGAGGATTTGTGTCTCCAGGCCTGTTTTGCGACGAAAAGAGAGGAAGGGCAGCGGCTAACTCGGTGGGACTCTGTGAAGCTCAGCAACAGGTGAGTTTTCTGCAGCTAGCAGGAAGTTAGCCGTGTTGATGTATTTGCTATTTTCTTTAAAGTAAACGACACTGAGATGAGCTCAGATAGAGGGATTTATTAATGTCGGTTTAAGCAGGTTTTTTTCAGGCAAGCTACTAACTTTCTGTAATGCTTTTGTGCAGATTTGTTGTACTCAGAGGTGACTTTATAGATATTTAGACATTACGTCACTTCATATGCCAGATTGTGTTTCAGTCATATGGTGCTGCCAGTGTGAACATGCATTCTGGGGTTCTAGCTGAGCAGTGCAGAGAACCAGAATAAGAATTTCTGAATAAAGGGGGAAAAAAGGGAGAAAAAGAAAAAAAATCATGAAAATTTAGAAACAATAAGAAGGAGTCTGGGATGCTTGGAAACAACAGAAAAGTCTAGAACGCCTAGAAACAATGAGAAATAATACGTGATACTTTCAAACAATCAGAAAGAATCTGGAACAGTCAAAAACAAAGAAAAAAAACATTCTGGAAAACCTAAAAACAAACACAATGGAACATTTAGCAGCAATGAGGTATTGTCAATTAACCAATCAGAAGCTTCCAAAGCCATGACATCATCATCTGGGCTCTCCCAAATAGTTTGAAGGTCCAGTAATGTTAGTGGATGTAAACATCTGACCTTGAATAAAGCAGGAAAAAAAAAATCCCTGCCTCATTATTCTGGCATTTGCCAAAAAAATAAAATAAAATAAAATAATCATATTAGTAATCCAAACTGAAAAATTTAGGCTGATTACATGTCAGACATTGAGAGAAAAAAAGAAGGTTTTATGTTTTTTAATAGAGTGTATGCCAAACTGCATGGAAAGTGTAGTGAGTGAAACTAGCAGTTAGTCCACATTAAATTAAGCTTCACTACACTGAAGCAGGGACATGTAACATGCTAAGCTAACCTATGCTACAACAACATGGCAAAAGTAGTTTACTACACCACAAGCTATTCCAAAGATACGTATGCGTTTTAAGTTAAATTTATTTTTTTGCTGCCAACAGACAGTGTAGCTAGCCAGTAGTTGGCAGTTGATACAGGTTAAGGCTTCTGCACATGTGCCAAATACATGAACAACTGCTCTGTATCTGGGTCAGTCATTTTTGCAATTACCCTCATGTCTCTGCATTATTTTACCTGCTTTGTGGCCTAAATTCTAACCATTCCCGTTGTTTTTACTGGTTAGAATAGCTGTAAACGACCAGTTAAACTTGTATAATGCATGAAAATGACTTGGTTTCATTCATGAGGATTATATTTTATAGATTATAGTGCTTATAGTTATTTCTGTGTTGTGTGTCAAGTCACTGTAGGTCAAATTAGAGTAAGAGCATGACATCAGAGATCATTAAAGCTAAATATTTGCAACGTATAGTGCAGTGAGTGCAACAGATGCATTGATAGATTAGTGATTAATAGGTTTCTACATGCAGATAGCGACAGGGCAGCAGCTTCTGGACCATAACTGCTTCAAGTTCTTTGTCTTTATAATATTAAAATAATGAAAGTTGAACTAAATAATCACGTGACTGCAGCTGTTTCAGTCATAAATGTGCTCTCGCTTTGGTGATGCTCATATGGATCCTGCTGCAGATATTAAAACAAACTCAGACAAACTGTTAATATCTTCTTGGCGGGGAAAAAAAAAAAAAGCTGAGATTATTAATCTAAGCTGTTAGTGTGTGTTGTGTTTATTGCAGTCAAGTTTTATTACTATGCAAATTTCTGTTTGTAACCTAATAGTTCTAAATTGTAGAGAAACGTGAATGGGAAAGATGTTTGTTTTGGATGAGTAGTGGTGCTGCAATTTGGAAAAATCACATCTTCAGTCACTTCACACAACCGGAAGTTCTGTTGCTTGTGGACGTTTGTCCGTTCATGTGACGCTGACGTTCAGACTTGTGTTTTGTTGAAGCGATCCGTAAATCTTAGTGAGTTTACTGTCGCGACTTTTTGTTTTTGTGTTCAGCTGCTGTTAGATTGATGGAGAGGGGTGCAGATGATCTGAAAGAGGTACATGTGTTTGCTTTGTGCATGTAGGGAGCACTAGATGCACTTCTTAGCTGAATACTAAAGCGGTTTCTTATAGGCGGTTGTGGCGGTTGTTTCATGTGATGCTGCATGTTGTTATGGTGCAAAGCTGATGTGCGTTTATATATGTGCAATTAAACCAAGTTATCGTTGATGCATTTTGACGTCTCTGTGTGGAAAGTAAGTTTTTACTTGTACTAAAGTGCAGTTTTCATTCTGCTTTATACTTCTGCTCCACTCCTTCATGAGTAAATATTGTAGCTGTTATTTCCCTGCATTTAATTTCTTTGCAGATTTAGTTTAATTTTGCAAAATCAAGTTAACCTCAAGTGCTTTACATGTTTGAAGACAGGCAACAACGAAAGAATGCGCAAAAAAAAAAAGAAGATAACAACCTGTGAAGTCAAATTGTAAAGCAAAATAAATAAATCCCAACATCTCCAACATTAAGAACACTAACAGTAACCAAAAGTGAAAACATGCACGTCTGGAGATGTTTCTTAAAGGTATCAATGAAGGAGAACATTTGATTGTAAGAGGAAGGTTCTCAAAGCTTTCGGGCTGCTGCTGAAACTTTTTTTTGTCATCATATGGATTTTTAAATGGTATCTGTGAAGTGATGGCCCACTGGCAGGCTTAGACGATGCTTCCCAGAGGACATCCTGACAGTAGCCAGAATCAGGGTGATGTTTTCCAATTTTAAAAGTTAAAACTGACGATATTTCATTTTAAAGCCTTTATATGTGTGTGTTGGTATCGTCCCTAAATTATAAAGTCATATATGAAGAGAACAGCAGGTGTCTGAGGTGTTTAGTTGACCTTTAATAAAGACAGTTTCCAACAACCAAGCGGCCTCTGTGAGTGAAAAACAGGATTGAGGGGTTTGGACTTTGATGTGCTGAGGATGATGTACGACGTCGGCGCTGCTGAAACAAATAGGTGACCAAGACACAAATGTTCTTTGTATTTTCAATTAGACTTGTTCATATTGCGTTTCCTCTGCAGGCCCAGAGTCAAGAGAACAAAATCGATGCTTCATCCCGGCAGCGTCCCGTCTGACAGGTGTATCAGTCACTCAGTCGTCGCTGCAGTCGTCCAGCGACACGTGGAAGTAAAATAATGATTTTTGTTATTATTCCATTAGGGTTTAAAGAATGAGGGGCGTGTGCTGCTGCTGCGGTAATGGGATAAATAATTGGACACGCGTGTACAGATGACTCCAGCCATTTATTTCAAACAGAACAGAAGAATACTGCACAAGATTGCATCAGCAGAGGTTTATGCATAGACTTTGATTCTGAAAATATCTTACACATCTATTTTTAAATTTTTTAAATTCTTTAATAACTTCTCTGCGTTTCCATAAACACTCTCTCGTGACACTCTGATAAATTCTTCACCTAATTCGTGTCAGATGTTCGTGTGTTTCTTCCTTTTTGATATGTTCCATACATCGTCGTGGAGAAAAGATTTGTCGTCGAAGTCGAAGCAAAAAAAAACAACATCGCGACTCTGAATGCCACTGCACTGCACACTACAAGACTGTCCACTGTCACTATGGTTGCATTCAAAAGGTGGAAATTAAAGGACTGAGCAAAAGAAAGAAAGTATAGCAAGGTTTGCAAATACAGAACCGACAAACGGTGTCGAAATTATTTAGCAGCAGTTTCGGAGAGAAGAGGAGAAGATGGCGAATGAAAGCAGCCAGAAGCTCAGGATTTTCTGAAATTACTTTCAAAGACAAGTCGGATGAGCGTGATAAACTAGATGATGTTATGTTATGGGGAAAAAATAGGTCAACTCAAGGTGCTTGGATGACTAACAGCCACCAATCTGGATACATAAAAGCATATCGTTTGTATTTTCATTAAAACTCTAAGCTCTGAAATGCAGACTAGTTATGGCGTTAGGATTCAATTCGGCAGCAAGGTAAATTTCGGCGGGTTTACCCTCCAACTACATCCATGCTAGGCCCCAAGCTGTTCCCTTTAACTTGTGTTTTTAGCTGTTCAGAAGTTCCAGTGGGCAGTAACGGTACAGTTTACACACACGCGCGTCGATCAGGGATTCAGTCCAGCGCGGGGCACGATCCTCCGTGGTGTTAGAGGCCTGGAACGTCGAGGACACGAGTCTGTTATCAGGTTTTTAGCTTTGGAGAGAGCTGAGGGAGCCGCTGCCGACTACATGTTCTTGTACATGGAGCGATCTCTGGGGAGCTGGGGCTGGTTGGCCGTCAGCTTCAGGTGGAAGTGGTACACGGTGAGCGTGATGACGATGATCAGGCCCAGAATGAGGCCCAGGACGAGGGGGAGGGTCTCCTCCAGGCGCTCCCGCTGGTCGGTGATGCACTTGTAGGCTGCGGAGAGTGGAAGAAGAAATGTGGTCAGTGTGCAAAGTGGGGATGGAGAAGAAATATTATCACGATATGTTCAATGCCAAACTCGTAGGAGCTGCAGTGTTTTTTTGGTAAAATGTGCCGTTTGAATGCAGCATTGTTGTGCTACAGAAATGTCCAGTCCTACAAATCATATCCTCCAGACATAAGGAAACATGATTGTTTAGTACAGACTGCAGCAAAAATCCAATTAATTTTGTTATTTTTACTTTTTGGCAGTGAAAAAAAAATACTAGTCCCATGAAATGTCTGTCAAAATAAGTGCACTATGACTCTTTTTTGCATCTCATTCAGCCTTAATGCAAACGTGACTGAACATAAGGCCTGAACAACTTAAACACAACATCTGGTTGTGATTATCTTTGACAAATATTGCGATTTTTATGTGCAATATAATTTTCTAAAGTCAAGCTTCAGTTTCCTATTCACCATGTAAAACATGTTAAATATGTGATTGAGCATTACCACACGGGACAGACAGTTTAGATCCTGGATTAGACGTGCTGTATGAGGTTTATGCTAAATTGGAGATTTTGAGATGATTCTCTAATTGCATTGTTTCAGAATGTGACTTTGATTTGAATTAATGATGAGGCCGTACTGAACAAGTCCCTAAAGGTCAAAGATTAGGTGGAGATTTATTGAGAAATCCTGTGTATTGTAATTAATATTTTTTGTCTCAGTCTGTGTTCTTTTGTAATGCGTTTTAGTAGAACATTTCAACGAGTCATTTTGTCTCAACTTGCAGCTATCTTTGCTTTTGTTTACTCCTCTGGTTGTTTAAAATATGAAAAATTAAAGGGAAAGTGTAACTAAAGCACATAAGGAGACGTTTCCAGATTTGATAAAGGTTCCAAAATCCACATAAATTGAATTTCCTGCTGTAAAAAGATAAAAGAAACCTGAAAAGATTCACATTTAAGGAGCAAAGACAAGTGAATGTTGGACATTTTTGCTTGGAACTTAAACGAATCCTCAATATGTCTCAATTAATCTTTCTGTCAACTGAACAATCGTTGTTTTTCTGGTTTAATGATTCCAGGTAATTTAATAATTAAGTGAGCTGTGTAAGTTTCTGTGTTACATGTGTGCAGTGGAATACAATTAAGTGAAGTCACTGATGGAATCAAATGTGATTTATTCTCTGTCAGATGTTCTTGGTCCGCTGGCACGTTTAAGAGAAATCTCAGGACGGACATGTTTTCAGCGGCTTTTGTTTGCTCTTCTAAATATTTGACTATTTTATATTAATTTTATGTTGGAGTTTGATCTTAAAAGTATGAACTATGTTTTGTCTTTTTGTTTTATTTCGTTCAACAAATTGCTTTTTGTCTTGTTTTTTTTGTTGGACATATTCTGTCATTTGTCTCATATTCAGCACTTTGATCAACTCGGGTTGTTTAAAAATGTGCTGAATTTCTGGAAAAATCTTGATTTATTGCGAGGATATCTTTTGTCTTGGGACTGCTGAGTCGTTGCAGATCGCAGGATGAAGGACACAACGTCTTCATGTTGCCCCTTCCAGGTTTACTCGAGCGTTTTTCTGCAGGCTGCTGCACGTGTGTGTGTGGTTCTTATGTGCAGCGTTTATAGTTGTGTGTGTGTGTGTGGAAAAAATGCATTTAGAATTTGCGTGTGTTTGCACAGAAGCAGCTGTTCATAAGGTTTTTATTTGCTAAATGACACAAATCTCGCCCAGATGCTTCCTCTCGCTTTTCAGTTTTGTTTTGGTCTTTTGTGCTCCGTCAAATGCAACATTCGCATGTATTGTCTTACACTCGTGTTTGATGCGACGGAAGGAGGACACTTAAACCACAACTGGCTGTGCGGTATATGCGGCTGGAAGTTGAAGGTGTTCCTCCCCGTGGACAGCAGTAATACACACTAGGAGGAAGGCAGTGGAGCATAGCACAGCCTAGTTTACAGCAGCTCAGGGCAAACGATTCTTCCAAGGTGATTGGACGGCCAGGTACATTGAGCATGTCTATAAAAGCTGCATTCAGGGCAAGGATATGACTGCACTCATAAAGTCCTAATGACCCCCCATCTCCTTCTCTTTCTTCCTCTCTGCGTCGCTTTCCTCCTCCATCCCCACCCCCTCCCCTCCTCCCGTCACCCTGTCTTCCTCTCTGCAGCCCTCATACTGCAGCAATAACCCCCCAGAGAGCAGCGTGAGTCAGACAGAGACGTACAGCTGTAACACCGTCACCCCCGGGATTTCTCATTATCGTCACCGTCGCTGTTGTTTTATATAACTAGGTACAAGTGGCAGGAGTTGGGGCACTTTGTCACAGAGGTGCTGTTTCTTACGTTCACTGAACATGAAGTCGGAGGCGATGTCGAAGGGCTGGATCTGGATGTCGTACATGGAGACGGTGATGCCCTTCTGGTGGTCGCTGGAGATGAGGGTGAGGGTCTGCTGGGCCGTGCACACGTAGGAGCGCCCAGCGGGGGTCACCAGGGCCGAGAGGCGGTGGGTGCTGGCTGTGTGCTTCCCAGCTGGAAGGGAAGGGAAGCAGGGAGGAGGTGTGAAGGAAGGCATCATGTTGGGACTAGTTTGAAAGTGCTTGTGTGTGTCTTATGGGTAATTAACCTCCACCTTAATCAAATTTAACAATGTAGGGTAATTTATAGGGTGGAGTTTAAGTGGATCCAGAAACAAGAAAATGTTAGAAAACATCCTGCAAAAATAGAATCAAACTAAATTATGACCAAAAACACACAGGAAGTACCTTAAATATCATGATTCACTTTATGATTTGGTGAGTTTATTTGAAGAAATCTTATTTATGTGCCTGAATTTTTAATTTTAGCTCATAATCATAATCACTTGCAAATATTTCACTTAGCTGCAGCTAAAAGAAGCAGAAAAAAAAATCTGTAATAATTTGCGTAAAATTGAAAATTCATACAAGTGGGCGACACTCATAAATCCCTGCGTCAATCAGCCCTTTAATTCCAGCTGATTGCTGATGTTGCGATGGAGGCAGGCGGGATGGAAATGTGCTGAGTGGCTACGTGTACTGTACACAGGCTCGACGGGCGGCGGGAGACTCACGGTTGTACGCGTTGATGAAATGCGATGTCTCCGAGGTGTCGTAGACGAACTGGACCCTGCTAATCTTCCACACCTCGATGCCCTTGTCACGGAACTCCTGCAACACGCAGAGAGACACACACACACACAAGCGTCAACCCGGATTGTGCGTGGAGGAGGCGATTTGGCCTGCAGTCAGCAGAAACCACCGGCTTGTCAGGTGTCTTAAGAGTCCTGTTCAGTGTGGAGATGTTTGGAAAATTAATTTGTTTTGACGATAAGTGTTGTAGTTCTAAAATATTCTCCTTTAGCTGATAAAAAAAATATCAGAATTTGACATTAATTTAGTCAAGATATGTCATCTATAGCACAGCAAAACTGTGAAAACGTATATTTTGTGTTGCATGGCCGTAGAGAATTTAGACTTTTTAAAAAAAAAAAAAAATGTTTTTATTGCATTTGATGATAAATCGGTACAGATGCATTGTTTCCGGTTACTCGCCCACCTTAGAGAAGTAAATGCGGAGCGTGTAGGCGTTGTTCTTCCAGGAGATGTGGATCTCTGACTCGGTGCTCCCACATTTCCCCTCAATTTCTGCATTCCGGGGCAGAGTGAAGGGCGCCTGCTCCGTGATCAGCTGCAGACAGAGACGGCAAGCATGTGAACAAAGTTGACATATTACGCACGGGATTGTTAGTTGTTCTTGCGCGATGGAGCAGAGTTTTTACGCGCCAGCTTACAGTGTGACTAAATACATGAATTATGCATGACTGAATTATTTAGATGCATCGACAGTACGAGCCGGTGATCCGTGTTAATTAATCAGAGAAGTTTGATAACGAACGTTCTTTGTAACGGGGCGCATTATGAGGCGTCAGCATTTTACGCACCACTGCGAACCACAACTGCAGACTTCAAATACATCATAAATGACTCCAAAGTAGATGTTTCTTGTTAATAAGCGTGAAAACGATCAATTTAAATATCATCAGTGTAGAGTCTCAGTCATCCAGGTCATGGTAATCCTTGGAGCTTCAATAGAAATCAACTGGATCACCTCTCATCCAAGAGGCTTCTTCAGTTCGGAAACGTCTCCAAGGACCTACAAGAGAAGTCCAGTGAGTTTCTACTGAAGCTCCTAGGATGATCGATTTAAATATATTTCATATAATTATCATATGTATTTCTTTGTTTTACATATTAAGCCATCTGTTTTCGGTGCTTCAGTCGGTTTTACGCACGACGGTTTGGTCCAAATATGCGCATTTTTACGCAGCCGAGTTTCATTTTTTTTTAAGCCTTCTCGTGTATTAAAATGCACGAGGGGATTCCTTACGTCTATCCCGTTGAGCGCGAGCACGTCATATGGCACGAGGAATCTCACGGCGAACTCCACCATCAGGCATGTCGTGCCGTTCTCCCGGACCGCGAAGATCGCTTTGTCCGGGTTGTTGGAGAGCCCGGACAGGTTCTCCCCCTCCTGCTCCGCCAGCACCACGGACAGCGCCAGCAGCACACCTGACAAACAGAACAGAGCAGAACGGATGAGAACAGGGTCCACATGAGAAGTGGAAGGTGAGGCTGTTAATGCACAAGCACGCACACACCCCAGCAGCAAAACATGCAGCATCAGCACAAACCGAGTCAAGAGTTTAGCTGAAGGTCCCCTCACATCTTTAGATCACTGGGCTCCATCACCTCTGTTTCCTCACGGCAAAGTCAGAATCAGGTTAAAACACCAGAGACTGAAATCTGCAGTATCGGGGGAGCAACAGCACGCTGACGTCTGCGTCCAAACACCGGCACAAAGTCACCAGCCGCAACTCTGATCGCGTTCCAGCGACTTTCTTTATTACATGAGGTGAAGATCAGAGCTGAAATATGCCAACTCATGGAATTATATCAACACGCACACACACGCCTCTGTAATGCCAGTTGGTGCACACGCATGCACGCGCACGCACGTACACACACTGCAGTGAAGGAGTCACGACAACAGCGCGCACACGCTTCCTTACCGAACACACTGAGCGGTAAAAGTCGGGCGCTCTCCGTGGTGCTGAAACCGAGTCGTCCCATCGCTGTCGGCTTTCCCCGGCGCTGAAAACAGGGGCTCAGTGACTGGGCAGCCTGTGCTGAACCCGCGAAAAGAAAAGAGAGAAAGAAAAGGCAGGCAAGGGAGGGGAGGCGGGAGAGAAAGGAAGGAAGGAAGGAGGGAAGGAAGGAAGGGGGGAAGAGAGAGAGAGAGCGAGAGAGAGCGAGAGAGGAGGATCGCCTCTACTCAGCGCCAAGAAGTCACGCTCAGATCATCGTGAATGCAGCAAAAAAAAAAAAAAAAGAAAGTCTCCAGGTTGGACGTGAGATCCGGTTTGCTGCTGCAGAAGCGGCACCGAGGAGTTCTGGCCGTCCGAACCGACCTCCCTCTTCAAGGTTGGCAGGTTTAACCCAGAGACAGCTGCAAGACCGAAGTGCTCCTGCACATCATCAGCGTCACGAGAGAACGCTGCCGCTTGAGAGAAAAAAAGTCAGGATGTATCTCCTGTAGTGGACTCGGCGTGCAGTTATTCCCGCAATGCTGTAGTCTCCATCTCGGTGGCAGCAGCTGCAGGTTGAAATGATGTATGTCTGGAGGGAAACGCCGACAACTCCTCCCTCCTCCCTCCTCCCTCCCTCCCTCCCTCTGTCCAACTCCACTTCTGCAAGGTTGCAGCTGAGAGTGTGAGAGAGCTGCAAAAACACACTTTATCTTACAGTGAGATTTAAATGTCAGTGATGAAGCCAGACTTTGTAGCATTTACAAATAAACTTGTCTTGCTTGATAAAGAAGAAATCTCTTAAGAAGACATTAAGAAACATCTGAGAAGTGAAGCTGACGTTAAAATCTATATATATATATATATGCATCATACTAAAGTAAGTGCTTGTTGATATTTTTAAAATGCATCAAAGCATGAGCTATTGTAAGATTGCAGATGCACCACAAAGGACAGTGACCCTATAAAGAAAACATCTGCTCTACAATAATGACCCTCCATGAGCTCTTATCTGTCTCTTTGTGTCTTAAACACACCCAACACACAACTCCATTGTTTTGTATTTCTGATTTTATTCACTTCTAACTGAATGCGGTCAACAGAAATCTACACAGACATAGGAGATAGTTTTGCACATGAACGTTAGGTCATTTATTGCACATCACCTCTCCACCTCCCACGAACACCCCACCCCTTTCCAAAAGGAGTGGCAAATACCGCTGAACGCAGCAGCATCCATATATACAGCAACTACAGCAGAAGTTCATCTTGTAGCTGCGGCGTCCAGCTGGCAGGTGCTGCTGCGTTTTTACGCGCAGTTTATTCAAAGTAACTTTGTACTGATTGCAGTTGATGATTTTTCCAGCTGTTTACTGGTAGTTAAAATATTCCTTTTGACGCCCTCTTTCTCCGGCTGGCAGCATCTGGATGTAAAATGGCTCAAACTTTTACGCCACTTTGGTCAACTCCGAGAACAGGAGAGCTGGACACTTTCTGGATGATCTGGTCACTTAAATATACGGTATTTGAGTTTTAAAGCTAAAAGCGATGGCAGGATACAGGAGGGAGGTGAATTTAGGAAGGCAGCGTTGTGTAGTCAGATGTTCTCTCTGTTGGAACCAAGTGTAGAAGTAACGTGGTCCTCGGTAGCAGCGGATAAGTGTAGGTAGACGTTTTTACGCGCGGCCCCCTGCGGCTTTTACGAGTTTGTTTTTCTGGAATTAAAGTCAAACTCGCATTTCACGGAGCTGATGCTGTCCACGCTGGGTTTACTGTCCACCTGGGGATGCCTCGTGCTCTGGGGGAACGTCTCTGACAGCGGAATGCGCCCCGGATCCTCCTCCAGCTCCTTTTTAAACTCCGGGGATGTAAATCGGCGCAAGAGTTTGTTGCTCAACACGGAGAACGTGGTGGCTGCAGAGGCGGCAGCTGGTGCGGTGACCTGAAGAGAGTCCGCTTTGTTTGGAGACGCGTCGCGCCTCCTCACGGTTCTGGATTTACGCGGTGGCACCAGAGTGCGCTCCAGAGGTGCAGGGCTGAGCATACTGGTTGGCAAACTGCATCTTTTCTGATAGTAGCTGGCGTGAAATGCGCGCTCACCGAAGTCCGGCATTTTCGGTTTCTCTGCTCCCAACTCGGTGTCAGTTTTTCTGGCCAGAAGTGGAGTCAGTAAGACGCTGAGGGCGGAGGGTGCAGAGGGGGAGCTGGGTTTGTTTGTGTTCCTGTTCGGCTGGGGCGAAAAGAAGACGGATTTCTGAGCCTCGCAGCTCTGTGTTAGAGGAGGGAGGTGATCAGCTGAGTTTGGTTTTGAATGCTTAGAGTTGGGAGGATGGTTGTAAGTCAGGGGGGGAGGCGCAGGAGTGGAGGCTCCAGAGAGAACCTGATCCTGTGGAGGTGAGGAGGAACCTTCGTTCTCTGCTTCAAACTCCTCTATAGAGTCCATGGAAGGCCGCGGCTGCCAGTTTTGAACCGGCGGCTGGTTACGCGTTTGGAGAGCCTCGAGTTTGTTCGCTAAGTTTCCAACTTTACTTTCAAACTCATCTTCCAAACTTGTTCCCGGTGTCGTGTTTCCCTGCGCGCCTCCGTCAGCCTCTCGGCTCTTCTTGGGATTGTGAGTGAGCGCAGAAATACAGTCGGTGTGTCCGAGAAACTTCGCCACTTCAATAGCTGAGTTTCCAACTTTGTTTTGTCTGTCTATCTGGAGCCCCAGCCGCTTGAACGCTCTCACCAAAAACTCCACCACCGGGGAGTGACCTGCTACGGCCGCGTACATCAGCGCCGTGTTCCCCCACGAGTCCACGATCTCCGGGTCCGCGTTGTTCCGAACCAGGATCTTCACCGCGTCCAGGTAGCCTTTCTCGCAGGCGTAGCTGAGCGCGGTTCGGCCGGTTCCGTCCTGACAGTTCACACTGGCTCCTCTCTGCAGCAGCAGCTCCGCAAACTTACACCGAGTCCGGCCGTCCGGCAGCAGGACGGAGGAGATGAGGGGCGTCTGTGCGCTCTCCGTTTTGGAGTCCACGATTTCTCCATCCAGCGCGTCCAGGACAAACCTGGCCAGGTGGACTTTATCTTTGGACATCGCCTCCAGGAGGATCTCGGTGCCCGTCTGTCCGCTAGACTTCCCTGGAGCCTTGAGCATGTTTGTGATGCAGATCAGTAATCTATCCAAGAAGTGTCATCTCTCCGGTAGCTGGATCAGGTTCCCCTGGAACAGCTGCTGACAAACAAACCCGCCATGCTGCTTATATAGTGGAGGGGAAGCGGCGGAGTTGCCGGGCAACGCAGACATAATTACGGCGCTTTGTTCGTCTTTCTAATGGAAATACTTCGCTTATAATAACAATAAAGAGCTTCTGCGGCCTGTGTTCAAGAGGGGATCTGGTTTATAAATGCAGCCGCACTTGTTGAATGTGATGAGACAGCAGTGGTCATTATTTAGAAAATCTGTGTGTGTGTGTGTGTGTGTGTGTGTGTGTGTCTGTGTGTGTGTGTCTGTGTGTGTCTGTGTGTGTGTGTGTTACTGACAATAAATGAGGCCTCCAGTGACCCGAGGCCACATGGGAGTAGGTTTCAGGTGGGATGCAGGAGATCCTCCCTGTAATCTCTACAACACATGCGTCTCCCTCCCCAATAAAAAGCAGACAGAAGCAGAGAACTTTTATTTGGGAAGAAATGTGCCTGAATTATGTGTCTTTCTTTACATAAATAGACATTTCCATCAGAAATCGATGCAAAAACAGCACAAGTCTCATAAAAACATGCGTCCATAGCATTGCAGACATTGTCAGAGCACGATGCTCAGAAGTCGAGGGGATCAACAATGATCCACATTGCTAGAGATTTTCAAGTAGAGCTGGACGATGCAGCTTAAGGATTTGTCACAATCAGATGTTTCATGTCAGTCAATATCGATACCTACTGAATATTTTGAAGACCAACAAAAACAGGCTGTGAATACCTGTGAAGCTTCAGCCTCTACGCTGTTAAAAAAGCTGTGAAAATCTAAAAACAAAGAAAACCACATTAATAAACA
>NW_007579937.1:47809-80811 GCF_000690725.1 Stegastes partitus
ATATTATAATACACCAGCATGTAAAAATCCAACTTTTTAAACCTCAAAATATCACTTTTATTTCTGCAATTATTATTATTTTTTTAAAATATAGGACAGAACAGTTAATTATTTTAAAATCAAAATTGCAATTTGAACAAATGTATGCAGTTGCAGTTTATGCTAAACGAGGTCCGATCAGTAGACAATGAGGTTAATTCTGCAGTTACATTTAAACTAAATCTCATCAGACTGAACTGTCAGGGGGCGTTCAATAGCCACACGTCATATATATTTTGCAGCACCTCTGACCCACAGTTTATAGTGTCATGTCAGTGGTTTTACAAATTCATGCTGTCCTCCTTTTGTGACTTTTTTTCTGGTGCATTATGTGGCGATGCTCCATCATGTTTTAAATCTATTATAAAGTGAATATTTAACTGAGATACAACTTATATGTAAAGGTGATATCACAAATCAGATTGCAGAATGTGCAATTACACATTCCCAACACATCACTCAACCCTGGTTTTCCCTCAGTAACACAATGACCCACACTGAAGCACAAACGAAGCGCATGTTCACGTCCCGTTTTACACCTGGATTTATTGATACACATACTATAAAACAGTAGTAAAGGAGCTGGATAACAACAGTATTTTCATTGCTATAAGTCCAACAGTACAATATAAATACAAAAACACGCACAGAATGTCTGTTGACAAGCTACAATTCAAATAGAAAACAAAGAGGAGATACAGTAGAAACCGAGGAAATTAAATCAGTGATGTCGCTCTGCAAAAATAATCTGCTTTTTTGACAAACTCGAGAGCCAAAGGTTACATGTAGTCACACAACAGAAACATTCAACTAGTGCAAAAAAGCCTCTAACGTAATATTCTTAAACTACACGTTATCTAATATATATAATATATATTCATTTATTTATATATACCTTCATATAAATAACCCCTTAATTTGGCATTTTATCATTCATAAAATAATTTAAACGTCCTAAACAGACACTGAGTGGCACATTTGAAAGCGATGGAATAAAATTTAAAAGCACTTTTACTCGTTTATCTCTGCACTAGATATGTGGTGAGAGCTTTATAGTGTGTCGTGTGGTGCGGTTAAGGGCAGACTGGAAAACAGAGGAGAAACAAACAAAACCCAGCGGTTGATAAATGTCTGTTTTTGTTTTTTTTTGTTGTTTTTTTTTTTCCTTTTTCCTCCCCAAACGTCCGACAGACCCACTCTATCCCCCGAGCCCTTGAATGACAGAACACAACTGGTCGGAAAGTAAATTAAACTACATACATTCCAGTATATACAAGAACATCCCGTCTACCCTTCACATGTAATACAGCAGAATAAAACAGAAAAAAAACAACAAATCTTTAAAAAGGCCAAAATACCTACAGGTGCTTTAATCCCCTTGTTTTTCAGTTTTTATATTATTCTAAGACATTTTTTTTGCCGATTGTTGTTGGTGCATTAGATCATGTTTCTCTCTCTGCAGTGGCTTTTTGTCCAGCAGTGACATTAGGGCTGCTTTCTCAAACCAACTGTAGTCTCCGGTGTGTGTGTGTGTGTGTGTGTGTTGCAGCAGCACAGACGTTGCCACAAATCTGCTGTAATTATTCAGTCTGATCTCCCAAACAGGGGAAACTCTGAGGATTACAAGCGGAGGTTGCCAAGGTGCAATCAAGAAGCTATTAAGGGAGCACTTGACTCCAACAATGCCTTTAATAAGTGACGAGACGGGGTTTGACTTCTGTCGGCTTACGTTGGCGACGGCGACGGGCCGGTCAATTAAAAGAACGTACTTGCAGCAAAAGTGTGGATTAATTCTGTTGGCAGAGTCGTGCGGGAGCAGATTTGGCTCGGTTCTCAAAAGAGTTTTAAGTGCACAACCTCTGAATGCAGATAATTGAATAAGGGCTCGTCCACATGTACACGGGTGTCACTTCAAACGGAGACTTCTCCACCAGCTTCTACGTCTGCTGCATGCCCTCGGACGTCTACTGGGAGGCTTCGTTTGACGTCATTTCACAGAGGATTCAGTAATTTCTGTTCACAAGTTCAGCTTGCAACTCGAATATTTATAATTTCAACAGGCTTCCAACAGTTAAACGAACAACCCCACCATCACCTCCAATGTTGACATTTAAAGTGCTCGCTTTGTCAATCCAACAACTTGGTTTCAGCTTGGTTAGTTCTGATAGTCGAATGCCTGATTTCACTCCTGATAGGTTTAGATGTAGTCACAGAAAACTGAGCTTTCAAAGTTTGTAGTATCGACATGCAGACTGAGGAGAAACTGAGTCTTTGGTTTGTGATCGTCTCGTTTGTTTACGTGAGGCGACTCGTTGCAGTGGTTTACATGTAAGGTTGTTCTTCCACTATATTGAGGAGCAGAGGTGTTGGAACAAGTCCACACATATGATTCCCTCCTTCCTCCATGAATCATTGTAGCTGGGTTCTGATTGGCCGATGTGGCTTCAGGGTTTTCTTGCTTCTTGTTGTTTTGTCTCTTGACAGCATTTCAGTTGTTCTTTTGTGGATGGAATTTTAATTTTTTTTAAAGGCGGAAAAATATTTTTCAAAAATACCCGTGTACATGTGGACTAGGCCTTCATCTCACTGGTAGACGTCTGGTTCATCAACCACTGGCGTCTACCAAAGGTGTAGCGAAACACCAACTTTAGTTAAAGGTCATAAAAATGTTGGTTCTGTTCACTGTTGTATTTTGACCGTTGTCTTTTTTTTGGTTAATATTCAAGCAAAATTCCTAATTGAGAACGGTGTACGCCTTAAACGAGGCCTTTTTTGCATAGTTTTCATGATTTGAGCCCCAAATTGGGAGAACAGAAAGTTGTTTTCGAGAATAAAGTATAAATGTCTGTCGTGTCATTTTCAAGTGCAAGTCTTGTGTGTCGACCGCCAATCAAAGTGAACTTCTGGTCCTCGTGATCCCTTTATAGCGTTCCCACTCAACAAGATCGTTATTAGCCTTTTCATAGTAACGTTGTTTAACAACAAAAACAAGTCGATAATGTGAAGTCAAACATGTTGCATTGTAGGTTCGGTGGAGGTTTGCCACTCTTTCATACAGTGATTTTCATTTTATTTTATTTTTTAAATACATTCTTACTGAAAAACAGAAACCCTACAGTAGTGCACCGCTACATTTTCCACTTTTTTCTTCTTTTTTCTTTTTTCGACGGCCTATCACGTACAAAGTGCTCAGGACAGGACTGGTGTGTAGCGTACAGTGTATTTCACAAAGTTTATTCATTTTTGTGCTGAAATGACATTAAATCTTATACATAGTCGTCTCCCCTCTTACAGCTGTTTCTGGAGCGGGTAGTTGATTTAAAAAACAAAAAAAAAGAGAAGAGAAAAAAAAAAGAAAGGAAAAGAACTTAAAAAGGGAACAGATATCTGCTTTATCTGAACCGTGGTGTGTGTGTCTGTGTGTGTGTTAGTGTGTGTGTGCGTGTGCTTGTATCCACCAATAGCTGCAGCTTTTGTTGCCCATTTTGATGCAGAGAACATCGAAGGTGACAGACAATTTAGATCTACATACGGCGGAGGAGGGGATGACTCTGTGTCGCTTCGTCTCCGAGGTAACGTCTCCCGTCTCGATAAGTGGTTAAGCCCCCCGTCAAACAGTGATAAGCACCGACGGCTCAGTGGCACAGAGTTAGTGGGCGGGATAGAGGTGCAGGAAGAGGTGGGCGACTGCGAGTTTGTGAGTGAACGTGAAGCGAAACGTTAGTCAGACGATGACGTAGGCGGGGTTTTTTCGTCTCAGGACCGTAGAGGGCTCTCGGTGGCGGAGTGTTTTCTGCACCTGTGTGTGTGTGTGTTTAGGTGAGTGTGTGTGTGTGTGTCAGTGCGCTTTGTGTTTTCGGTCTCAGTCGCTCACACCACCGTGGCAGGTCTGCGGTCCATCTCCTCCTCCAGCTTCACCATCTGCTGCATGTCCTTGGCCTTGGAGAAGACGGGAAAGAAGTCAAACGCATGTAGACGCAGCGTGAGGTTCAGTTGTGTGTCTACGGGGGACATTTCACAGAGGAGCTATCCGTCTTTTTCTGTTGACAAGTTCAGTTTACGACTCACCAGGGCTGCACGATTAATCAAATATTAATCATGATTTTGGCTTCGCACAATGAAGCGAACATGATCGACTGCAGTATTAATATTTAACCGTCGTAACAGTTTCTGCTCTTGTAACATTTTTCACTGCACCTCTGTGGAAACAGCAGGGAAATCAAAAAATGTCTGATGCGCAGTGTGACACAGTTAGGATGCCATGAATCATATGTTACATTTTTTTGAGTATTTATTTTACATATTTAAAAAAAAAACTTGCATCAACATGTTTAATCTCTCTAATTTGAGCCCATACTTGCTCTGTGGAAACACAGCCTGCAGTTCAGCCCAATAGTCTGAATTATTTTCAAATGATTGGCTTCAAAGTTGAGTTGAAGGGTGCAGAATTTTATTTTATTTTATTTTTTACAAAATCTGGTGCAAGTGGTTTATTATTTGTATTTTTTCCCCCCGCCAAATAAGACATGTAAAACTAGGTAATTTTGATGAAAGATCTTAATTTAAGTTCAGATTTGGAACTGCACATTCACCGTCTCAAAGTTTAAAATCTGACGGTTCTTTTTCTTTTTTCAGTTTCTTGCTGTCATAAATGGTGTAATTTGTAAAAATAGCATGCCTTTTAAATCCACTTTTTGGAGCCCAGGGAGCTAAAATCTGTACTGTGCTCCTAGAAAACAGCTTCAAGCTGGTTAAATCTAACGTACGGACGTCTTACTTCACTCCTGTTAAACACATTATTGGTCTGGCTGCAGTAACTGAGTGGAGACGAGAGGCTTCTCTGTGCACAGCATCGACTATAGCCTGCGTGAGACGTTTAGGGAACATCTGTAGATTTGGGTACAATTGTAGCTCTCGGAGATGCACTAAATGAAGATGAAGATTATTTTAAGTCTTATTTTGATGCAGGTTTGTCCATTTGCAGGATTGTAGCGCAACATGGACGTGAAGGTGCAATAAAAACAAATCAGTGGATAATCATGATTATTATTTTGGTCTTAGTCATGCAGCCCCACAACTCAAACACTTCTACATCCAAGTTTGATCTGCAGTTTGAGTCCTAATTGTTTTTCTTGCTCATTAGTTTAGAAAACGGAGGAAACAAACGCGTGTCTGTCTGTGTTGTGACTCTGTTGGGCGTCTGTCGCTGAATCCTTTGGCAGGTAATATAAAGCACCTGCTTAGCTGGAGTGATGGCTGGCACAAATTGTGTGCAGCAGGACACTGTCACATACTATGAAAGCGAATGATTATGAGCTGGAGTGAAAGCACAGTGGGGCAGATTGTGAGCTGGCTGTTTTTTTTTTTTTTGCTTAGTAATAGCTGGTGAGTCATGGTGATAAATGACTCAAGCTGGGAGTTGGCTCTACCGACACCCAGAGACGTGCAAGCTAAAAATGTGGGAGTGGGATTTCACCACACAGAGGGACAAAGGAATCATCGGCTTTCTTTTCTTTTCTTTTTTTTTAAAGTGTGCAAACCCTTCAAAGACGGGGCCTGTCATGTACTGTTCCCCTGCTTCACTCAGCGGTGAGTCACTTCAAGTGCTCGTTATAGCAGCCGTTTAAATATATCCAGAATTCAACGGGATCAGCAGAAAACGGAGGTGGTGGAAAAACTGAAGGGATGGAGGGGGGAGACGGGATCACAGAGAGACGCACGGACAGAGAGGAAGGTATCAGAGGTAGAGTTGAGCGAGATGGAGATGCCTACCTTGAACCTGTTTGTTTGCATGGTGTGATTTCAAAAGCTGTGCCGGAAGAAGCAAATCATATTAACAAAAAAACCAAAACAAAGGAAATGTGCAAACATGTAAGATGTGTACAGGTACTGTGACAGATGGCAAAAAATAAAATGCAAAAATGGGCACATGTGAGCTTCATAGACAGTCAGGCTACTTCAAATTTAGCAAGAAAATTAAGTGCTTGTCTGTAGAATCTCTTACAGCAATTCTGATGGCAGCTTTGAGGAACACTTCCTGCAAAACTAATTAGTTCACATGACTAGTGATACAAACTGCAGTCATCATCTAGGGAAGGACTGAGCCAGAGGACTGCAGCCTGAGTTTCATTTACACTTAAAACTCCAGTAGAGCAAAAGAAGGTCCATAAAGTGATTCTGGTTTGTGCAGGAAGTGGATCTAATGGTGGATTTTAGCAGCTAAGATGGAGAACAGCAGTCCTAGCTGTTGGCTGGCGGCTCATAAATCTCCAGTGTACCGGCGCTGACATTTGAATCGTTAAGTACCTGCTCATTGAACTTCTCCAGTTTCTCCAACTGTTCTCTCTGGTTTTTCTCGAGCTGCTCCATCTCTTTCTGATGCTTCATGGCGAGCTGCAGACAAACAAAACATTTAAATAACGGTTCAAGTCCATAAATATGTACGAACAGAGAGCTTCAAAGCCAGAAAACTAAAAGCACCGTCAGTGTTTCAGGGCTGACTGAGTGCGACCTTCTAATTTTTCTCTCTCTTTTTTTTTAAAAAACTTTTGGTGGAGCTACTACAAAAAAGCAATAATTCCAAGCAAATGTTTTGTTTGAACCACGAGTTCTGTGGCGTTCAGATTGACTTGTTGGTCGAGTTGCTCTCATCTGACTAAATCCTCATCGCTCAGAGGGTCACCAGTGTTCCTTTCATAAGAAGAAAAGTGGCACATCAACAGCCTTCCAGGATGAATCCATTAGTTTTGGTAGAAGGAGGGACAGACTACACATTTTATCACAACTTTGAACTCATCCAACCTAAAGGAGACTGCTAGGTCCAACTTATTTAACCCTTTTTTTTTTGTGGAACATTTACTCTAACAGGTGGCCAAAAAGTTGTGTGTAAAATGTATAAATAACTGTTTATATATTACAGCTCAACAACCAACACGGCAGATCATCTAAAACCAGCAGCGAACTTGTCTGTCTTCAACTTCCCAGTAGCAGTAATATAACTGTATTTTCAGAAAACAGCTGCATGAATTCAGTGTAAAATAACCGCATTAAAAAGATTCAAATTGCCTCAAATACTGGCTTTTTGCATTAACTCATCATTAATTTAGGCTAATGAATCTAGCAGGTACAGTAAGCTTGGTGCACTGTGGTCCATTTAACCACGAGATAATGTGTAGGGTTTTGTTTTTAAATGTAAGATTTTAATCAACCATGTTGTTTTTTTTTTTGTTTCACTGAATCACAAACTAGTTTTGCAAGATGTATTCTGATGCTTGTTGGTGTATTTTTTGTTGCAAATGTCCCCCTGACCTGAGCAGGACAGTCTCTTAAAAGTGAATTATTCAACATCTAATTAAAGTGACAGAATGTTTTTAATGTTGATAATTCATGCTTAGATTCTTTTCTACACAACGGTCATTGAGAAAGGCATCAAAATCAGTACAGTGGTTTTTGTTACAATCAAATGCATGTTCTAGTTGATGCTCAGACTTTTTTTTTTTTTTTTTAGAACATGGGAATGATTCATTGTATTTATACTCTGCTGGAGTACTGACAGCCATCCGAGCATTTGTACACAAACATGACATCTACTGCATGTGTTGTTGTTCTTTTTTTAGCTGAATACTAAAACTAAACTACAAAGCGACCTACCCGCTTCCTCTCGTCCAGGAACTTCTTGGTGTTGCTGCTGTTCAGCTCCCGCACTCTCCTGAAGAGCGACACGAGACAACCGCAGTGTTCAGTAACAATTCAACATTTAACAGCCAACTCAGCTGAATGAGTCCCATCACCTCACCTCTCGCGCTCCGCCTTGTTTTTGATCGTCTTGTCCTGGCTGATGGCTTTACTGTTCTCCATGGACATCTTGGCCTGGTTGGCGCGCATCTCTTTGCTCTGCCTGGATTCAGAAACAAGCAGCCACGTGGTGAAACCTTCACAAGCAGCTTTAATAACAGCGGTAATACTTTCAGGGTTGTTCGCAGTAATTTGTGTAAACTGCTGAATCTGTGTGTGTGTGTGTGTGTGTGTGTGTGTGTGTGTGCGTGCGCGCGTGGGTGGGTGGATCACTGACCGTTCGTGGATGAGTTTGAGCTGCATGGTCTGCTGCTCCTGGACGGTGGCCAGGAGCTTCTTGAGGTGTTCGCACTGCTGGGTGACGTGACTGTCCTTCATCTCCTGCTCCTCGCTGCTGTGACTACTGATCAGCTCCGACCACTCTTTAGTGTGCTGCGCTGTGATGTCCTTTACCTGCACACACACACACACATACACACACACACACAGTTGTCAGGTATTCACAGCTAAGACACAAGTCAACTTTTATGGGAATGGTGCTGCTGTTGCACTACCTTGGCTTTATGATCGGTGTCTAGCGTTTGGATCTTATCTTCTGTCTCCTTCTTCAGCTCTTGGCAGTTGTTTTCTCTGCAAAGACACCACATGTACGTGAGTGACGAGGCTGGGTTCATGTTTCAAAAAGGCCTGTGTTGGGTTTGTGTTTGAATTGTCAGGGCTCCAGAGCGCAACTGGAAATCTGTCAAGAGCGACTAAACATTTTCATCTGGTCGCTCTGCTGCTCCTGACATTTAGCAGGTCTGTGTCTGTCTGGAGTGTTTTGTGTTTTGGCGTGGCAGATTGATGATGGTCTGCTCCGCTGCAGCTGATTCCTGTGTTTCTCTTGGCTGTGAGCTCCTATTGGCTGCTCTGGTAAACTTTGCCCTGCGATTCCACTCACACGTGATTTTCTAGGATGTGCACTGAGTCGCTGCTGATGGTGCTCCAATTTAGCTTCACAATATTGTCTGTAAAAGCTGAGCACTGCATCTGTTTGTGGCATTTGGTCATGCTTGTTTAGCTGTTTTTGCTTTATGAATTACACAGTTTGTCTTTTTTTAAGGGTGCAGTTGACCACAAAAGTCACAGTTTGGATTGTACCACATCTTTTAAATCCCAGATTAAATAGTTTTTCAGCACAGACAGACACTGCCATGATTGTCACTGTCCACATCTGTTGACATTCTTCATTCATGTGAACACACGACTTCAGCTCTGCTTTGAGATTTACAGAATTATTCCACTATTTGTAAGCAGGGTTGTGCAGAAGCTACCTGCTGTGGTCTGGATCACGTTCTTTACACTTGTGAGATAGTTTATTGGCCTTGGCAGAGGACGTGCCTCTCCGAGTGCCCTTCAAGTTACTTTCAAAGTACCAGCAGCAGTAAAACTGTTTACACTGTGATGGTCAAACTTTGTAATTAACCTGCAGTTCACATTTGTGCCGAGTTGCGGGTGAGGATTTGTATCGATTAACTACAGCGTGGTACCCCACTCGTCTTTATGGATGTTTTAATGTCCTTTATACACTTTATTACAGTCTGGTGATGGTGTTAACTTCCATTTGCTTTACTCCTGCTGTCACACAACACTGTTCTATGTAGCTGAGGCTGATGTGATATGTGAGTTAAACCATGTGGGTCACTCTTGGTTCGGGCAGGAGTCAGCAGATTGTTTTAATTAGGATCCAGCCAGTAGCCTCCTGTAGTTATGAGCATCCTGTTGACTGATCAGTAACAAACTCACAACTAGTCCCTGCTGCCAGCCTCTGGTAATATTCTCAGCCTTTTTTTTGTATTAGTCTCCTGAAGGAGGCAGCTTGTTACATGGTGTTTTTTTTTTTTTAATCATTTGTTATAGTCAGGAAACACAGATGACCTCCAAGAGATCACGATGTGTCCTGACATCCTCTTCACAACACAGACGTCTCTCTGTTACACTCATTATTGTATTTGGGGTAAATGGAAAAGTTTGGAGCCCCAGTTTGTAAACGTTAGTCTGGATATGTAAAGTCAAGTCACAGCACATTTAAAACAGTACGTAAAACCCTTTGGCACAACTGCTCATGTGTAGGTATAATAATAATAATAAGTATAATCTTTTTCCAGTAAAAATTAGGTCTGATTTTAATCCCGAATGAACCCCAACTAGTTTAAATACTGGGGTTAGGACTCTGTAGTGTCATTTAAGGTGTGATTTTATCAGACTAATTAACAAACTGGGATTAAAACCCAACAAAATGTTTATAAAATACTACTTTAGTAAATGACATATTAAAGCTGAGATCCTACATTGTTTTAAGTATGAAGAATAACTAATGTAATATGTAGCAAAGAGCCTACAGCATTATTAACTATAGAGATGAACCTTAGTAATTTAAACTAATGTGGTTGGAATCCTCCTTCTGATGCTGTGGTCAGATATCAAGTTTTATTATGATGTCTCTAATATAACAAAATCCAGACTCTGTCACCGAGATCAGAAACAGAAATAGGCAGGTGAAGCCCTCTTGTCTTTTTTTCTCCCTGATTTCTTTCGTCCCCACTCACCCTCGTTTCTTGATGGCTTTCTCTAGTAGTTTCTCCAGAGTCGTCTTCTCCTTGTCATGCAGAGACACCATCTTGTCCACCTGGGTGCAGTGGGCTTTCTGCATTGTGTTTTGATCCTATTGAGGGGAGAAAAAAAAAGAAAAAGCATTTATTATTTATTATTAGTTTTAACCTACATCAAGACTTTATCAAACATTAAGCCGATTTTTCGAAGCAGCAGCAACTAAAAACTGTGATTATTTACTAAATATATTCATATGTTGTTGTCCACACTGAGTCGGCTGCCATATTTATTCAGTCAACAGATGGATCTGGATGCTACTGATATGCATAAGTTACGCAATAGGACTTAACCCTGTGATAATTAATCAGCCGCCATGAATGAGCCACCGTCGTCTCGATGGTGAGCTCTGGTCAAAGGAACTTTAGCAAGTCTAATTTCTTACAACACGTTGATTGTGTGTTTGCATCTGTGTGTGTGTGTTTGTTTGCGATGGACGTTTGTTTGCGTGGTGGAAGATGAAAGGTGTCCCCTCCCTCTTCCTGTGCTTTTTTTTTTTTGCCCTCTGAGCATCAATGACTGTCCAGAATAAGCAGCTGCCTCTTTGCATCAACAACAGACGGATCCGCGCTGAAACAAATCACCCACCTTTGAGTGCTTCTTCTTTAAAGTGTTGAGCTCCTTCTGTTGCTTTTTTATCAGTTTAAGGTAGGTCTGCAGAGGGAGAGACGCTCGCTTTAGTCGTTTTGAACAAGGCATGTTGAGAAAAAGGCTGCACAGTAGTTTATAGGGCTGTAGTGTCCAGTTCGACCGGTCCATTGATTGGTCGACAGGCTTTAATCTGACCAAATTCTCTTTCGTCTAGAAGCACTACATCAACAACTTTCTAGGATTAATCCGTTATTCTGAGCGGCATGTTTTCACAACTGTGAGACTGCGAGGCTTAACTTAATTAATATTTAACGGACACCGTGTCAAAGGAGTCGTCTGTGTGGCTGCATTTTGTCTTGCTGGCCAAAAAGTCGAGCGTAAATTTTGCAGCAATCTGTACATCACAGCTCAACAACCAACCAGGCAGATCATCTAAACACAGCAGCCTAACTGGTCTGTGTTATACTCCTCCGTAGTTATTGTGCTGAATCACCAGTTAATATACTTTTCAGACATGATATAAACATGAGCAGGTGCAGGCTAGACTGTTATTTCAGTATAAAATGATTTAATGTGCTGTAAATACTAGCTTTTTATGTTAATTTGTACTTCATTAGGGCTAATAGGCTAGTAGGTAGAGTGTACTCAAAAGCCAGGTTAATTAATTTACAGATAAAGTGCAGATTTAGTCTGTTCCCTGCCAACAGTCAATTAGTTAAAGAGTATTTATGATTTCAGCTGACCAAGATTTTCTTTAGTTGACTGCAGCCCAAGTACTTCCTTCTATGATGTATTATATGAGTTCATTATGAGGGAAATATTGGCACAGAAGCATAACAACAGCGAAATAATACAAAGTAATTGATGCCTTTTAGTCCTGGCACAGACTTCAACCCTTTTAAAACACAATTCCCTGTATGATGTTGGCTAATCCTTCCTCACACGTCTCTACAGGCTGAACTGCAGCAGCAGCGACACCAACCTTCATTTGTTTTAAGTCATCAATGCTGACGTTAGGCACAAGTGCAGTATCTGAAACAGCAGCGGAAAAAAAAGAGATTTAGTTCTGACACCGTGTACATCCAGCATGTGTTTAACGTGTGTGTTTAAAAGTGAGCTCGTACCCTTCTTGGTTTCGGCTGTGTTGTTTTGGGCAGCGTTGGAGGTCTGGGCCATGTCTGAGCTGGCTTGTGGCGTCACACTGGCCTTCACTGTGTCTCCTTTACCCTTTCCCTTCTTGTCGTTCTTCGAGCTTCCGCTGGGAACGTCTGCTATGTCGTTCTACAACAGAGAGAGGACGGATTTAACTTGAATCGGATGCTGTTTTAATTGTATCACGGCAGTTACATCCCAGTGTTTCTATGACGGCTGCCTCTCCCAAAGGTCGATGCGTTGAAGTATCAGTAGAAATTTACCGATTCGACCCCTGAGGTGGAGTTGTACTCGCTATATCGGCTAAGCCTTTACCTTTAAGGACTGTGTCTTTGTGGGTAAACTGTGTGATGTAGGTCCAGTGTTGTGTGAAGTGTGTGACTGGAGTGTGCAGAAAAAGTAATCTTACAGCACATAGCTGCAGCCACTGAGTGGCACGCTAACGGGGTGATTAATAATCAGCCATAAAGGGTCTTGATGGGCCTAAATCAGTTGCGTACCGTGCTTACTGTTCTAAAAAGAAAGGAAGTAAAAGCCTGGTTCATGCAGCATTACAGCAGTGTGTAACTGTACCTCCTCCTCATCACTGCACATTTAGCCTGGACTGTAAAGCTACCACTAAACCAGCCAGACTCCAGTAAAGTCTTGTGAACGTGATTTGACTGGTGAAGTTCTGATTTAGGGGCGGCCTTAGTTTCTATTAACTCAAACTGTAGCTTGAGGTGTGTGAATGTGTTGTTTACCGTGTCGATTCCCAGAGCCTTCATCTGGTCAGCTCTCTTCTCCGCTATGGTCAAAAACTTCTTTGGGTCTGATAGAGCGTCCACAATAGCTGAAACACAACGAGAGCCGATGGTGAAGTATGAGACAGGAGACAGAGGAGATTTACTGAAAAGCCTGGTGGGTTTTAATAAGTCATCACAGAGTCTGTATTCTGAGAAAGTATATTAGTGAAGACAGGGAAAGAAATTCGCCTCTTGTTTAAACAGAGAATAGGATTTTATTTTGAGCTCTGCGTCTTCTCGGGAAGTGAGTCAGGCGGCAGAGCTTAAAAAGAGAAAGCTAATGGTTACAGCAGTGGCTCCTCAGCGAGAGCCCCTTGGCTTTATTTAATGGCAGCTCCGGTTGTCCTGCTCATTTGTATGCTTGTGCCTGTTTTAACTGTCTATTACTGCAGATTCACTCTCATCATCATTTGCGCCGTGCCATTACTGCGAATGTTAAAACCAACCCTCCCCGGGCAGAGAATAAGCGAGCGGGACAGTTGCCGTTTTTCCCCCCACAGCAGCCACTTTATTATCAGCCATGAATAATCTGTCAGTGTGAAACAAACCTGTAAAACCTCTATTTACACACTGCGGAACATCAAGCAATATACCGTACATACGAAGCTCTGCGTTTCGTGTGTGTGCGTTGCAGTTTTCTCACCTCCGAAGCCGTCGGGCACGTAGGTCTTGAGGATGATTTGGCAGAAGATGGTGGGCAACGACAGGGGCTTGTTGCCTTCGTTCCTCAGAGAGATGTGACGGTAGCCAGCCTGCAGGCCGTCCAGAGGCAGGATGCGCTGCCCAATCAGCTTGTTGTTGTCGTCGTAGACTGCGATGCGCAGCACTGCCAGATCCGGCAAGATCACCTAGAAAGGGAGGGAAGACGGGGAAAAGGTGGTTGGGAGGGAAAAGTTATTAAAGAAATATGGAGAGAGGAACAGAGAGCGGCGAGCAGAAGATCCAGACTGCTGATTCTGCTGAGAAAACGGGTGAATGAGAAACTTGTTGGGAAGACTACGCAGTAAAATGGCCTCTTTTCTGAAGCTAAAGCAGAAACGGCATCATTAAAGGGGAAGGTCAAGGTTGAAACTGCAGGGGACACTATCAGGGGACAGTCACTGTGTGATACAGGGAAACGGCGCGATAGCAGAGCAGCACAGAGCATATCTCAGCACTGACAAGGCCATCTCCACAGCTACTACACATCCAGGGAGTGGAGAATATCTGGTGTGTACGTATATATGTATGTGTGTATGTCTGCAGATGAGCTTCACAAGCTTTGGAAAAAAAAAAAATCTTAACTGGCCTTGTGTGTGGAGATAAGTGAGCAGAGAGGAGGATGATTAATATGAAGACGAAGAGGAAGGTAAGAGATAAGGCTGAAGAATACTCAGTGGAGATGAATGGTGGAGGCACCGCTAGCGTGTACACAATCAGCCCTGCTGGTGTGCTCTGTGTGTCTGTGTGTGTGTGTGTGTGTGTGTGTGTGTGTTGTCGGCTCATGTTGACAGCGGTGTGTGTTCACTGTACATGCCACACGGTGCTCTGTGCTGGTGTTTGAGGGCATTTGTGTGTAATGTGAGCGTTAGCAGCAGCTCTGCTCGTGATGCCCCTGTTTGATAGCACAGTGTAGGTTTGTGTGTGAGCAGAGCAGCACTGCGGCAGGCTGTGATTGATGGTGTGTGTTAGGAAGCTGGAGTCACAGTCATGGCTGAGAGACTTCCTATTCTGCTGAGAGCAGCACTATTACACACTCGGTTCTCCTGTTCTTTGGCTCCCTATCGCCCATCTCTTTCATCCTCCCTTTATTTCTTTCCTCTGTCTCTGTTCTTTTGTTTCTCTCTTCTTTCAGTAGTTCCCTCCTTTCTTTCTTTCTTTCTTTCTTTCTTAGTCTACTGTAGATTTCTAGATTTCATCCCACTTTCTCCCAGATCACTCCAGCAGTTTGTTTTGTCTGATTTTAGATTCTTTTCGAGATTTGAAATAATTTCTCTTTCCCTCTAAGCCTCACCAATCGCTTATTTTTTTCACTGGATTGGGTCAAAATTTGTACTGAACATCCACAGAACTTCTGAGATCATTCTAAACTAAACAGCAGAATGTTGTACAATACTCCAGTTAATTACAATGAATGCATTTCAACCTGAATGATGAATCTTGAATTTTCAGACATGTATACTTCCACTACTTGTCACCTTTGGATTCTGTGCCCTATTACTATACCTCTATCATATCTACAAATGATCTGTGTCATACTACATCTATTCATAGTGCATCTACTTTATACACAATACTATCTATGCAGTATATATTCTCTTTCTCTTCATCCCCAGTTCCTTCTCTAAGGAGAGAACGAGTCGCTCCTCTTGCCACCTGACTTTCAACTCAAATCATGACTTTTAGATCCTCCTCTGGCAGACAGGATGTGGCTACATGCAGCATGTTTTATTGACCGCTGATTCTTTCTCTTCCAGCTACCTTTCTGAAAACGAAGGGCTCTTCATTGTAGGCGGGGTTCAGGCCGTTGTTCATCACCATACGTGTGCGAAACTCCTTCCTGATGGTGTCTGTCGGCAGCCCGTACATGTCCACCTCCACGTAGGTGCCGATCTTCTTATCAGACAGAAACTGTCCCGAGAACACCTGAAGTGAACCAGAGGAGTAACATTATGGATGCTTTACCAAGCTGCAGATTTCACAGCAAAATAATAAAGATAAAAGAAGTACTGAAGTCTGTATATTAAGGATCTTCATCACTTAAGGACTCAAAACTGAAGTTAAGGATGTCAGACGATGTAGAGCTGTAGTTTGAGTCAATTAGTTGCCAACTATTAAATTAATCTCCAACTGTTTTTATAATTGATTAATCAGTTCAAATGTAAATATTTTCTGGTTTTCCTTCCTCTTCTATGACAGTAAATTACTGTTTTTTGGGTTGTGGACAAAATGTTGGGCTTTAAGAAACATTTTTCCCTGTTTTCTGACATTTTACAGACTAAACATGAATAGATTAATGAACACTAAAACTATTTACTTGCAGCCCTACTTTTCATCCAAGAGTCCAAATGGATCTTGTTTTTAGTACTGCTGCGATTGAAAATATCAGAAAATGGTGTGAAGGTGTTTGTTGCTCAAAGCTGGACTGACAAAACTGATGATTGTTGTCTTGAAATTAAATTTTTACTTGCTGCTGTTTGAGTAAAACATATCCTGCTTTGAGATAACTGCCTAAAACATGACGTTATATTCACCAGAATGGATTAGCTTCATGCTAAAATGCTGGTAGTTTGCTTGTATTTATTGGGTTGAAGTGTTTTTCAGGTGTTACCTGTACGCTGCAGGTTGCTGCGATGACGCCATCCACCGGCGTCTCTGAGAAAGGATCGAACATCCTGTCCGACCGCCGCATGAAGTCGGGCTTCAGCAGGTACCTGGCACACATGCACAAGATGCAAACATGAGCAAAATGTACACACAGAGTGCAAATGTGGGACATTATTTGCTAATCTCTCTACTGGGAATAAAGAATGTAGCGTAAAAAGCTCCTCTGTGTGAGTGAACCAGGGCGCCGCCAGAGCAACATTAGTAATGATGGTTGTCTGCAAAAGCCCTGATCCCTCCACATATGAGATGATTTCCAGCATTAGCAGTAAAATCTGTGCCCTCGGGGACAGTATTAGAGCCAGGGGACGGAGACAATGATGGAGAGAGGAAGAGATAGATGACTGCAGAGAGACGAGGAGCTTCCTTCTCCACGGCGCTCATTGGCTCTCGGGGCAGATAGCGGCTACGGTCGCTTCTGGCAACCGCTAATGAGATGTGACAAGCTATAATTGATGAGCTTCAGAGAGGGGCGGAGAAGGGAGGTACAGGACGGCGAGGAATTAGCGAAGGACAGGAGAGAGGAGCTGCTCTCACCCGCAGGAGCCGTTGTACTCAAACTTTCCCTGGTTCAGCTGCATGGCCAGATCTGTTGGACGGCAGGAGAGAGAAAGAGGGAGGAGCTTAGCAACCACATCACAACAGTTCACACAAACACTTAGAAAAGATTCATTTTCAGACGTTTTGTAGATTTCTTTTCTTGTCCGACAGACACGGTGATGGTTTTTCCATTTTCCCCCCACATCTCTGTTTTCCTCCCCTCAAACCATTCATGCCCCAGAAGCTCCACCTCTCGTGTGAACTCCTCACGCCTGCAGCTCTGCACATGTTCCTCTCTCAGCCGGCCATATGGTCCGGCCTGTTTCGCCTCTGGACATGAAGCAGCAGCAGCTGTTCTGCAACAGGCATCACTCACCGTATAGGTGCGTGTTTGAAAATGTGGAAAACTGAGGTGAGTGTGTGTGCAGCCTGATGCTGAAACATGAATGCAAACTACTTACAGAGACACATTTGTATTCAGTCTCATCTGGTGTGAAAGTTTGTGCACATAGTAGAGAATTTAGACTTTTTTTCCTTTACTCAAATTGATGAATCTCTTATGAAAACACTCGGCAGCAGATTTTATCGTTGACAACTGATCCATTAATTGCTGCAGCTCTAATGGCTCGGTACTGGGACTAAGTTTGGGTGAGCCGACTGTTAGAAGTGATATTTTTATTCCAACTTGGCTCTTCATCAAGTCACAGCGTCTCCTTGGTATTCCTGGTTTGTGTGTATTTGCGAGTTGGTTGCGAACGTTGTTGATTAGTGGCTCCGCGTTGAACCGCTGAGCGCGTGCAGAAGACGCTGTCAGCGATGATGTGCGATTATGTGAGGTCAGGGGTTTGCCTCTGAGATCAGACGGCTGCATGTGTGTTTGCAGCATGTATGTGTGAGGTCAGAGGTCCCGTGTTCGTGCTGCGGTACCTGGGGTCTGGAAGTTGAGCGAGACCATCTGGCAGCCTGCGTTCCAGAAGATCTGAGGCATGTAATTACTGGAGTCCACTCGGCCTCCTTTGGGGTAGATACGGCTCATCTGACGCTTGTTGTAGCTGCGTGACGCTCAGGAAAATTAGTTTTATTCAGAAAAAGAAAAAAAGAGAGAGCATGTGTGTGTTCCAGCACATGTGTGTGCATCAAACAGACCGTCGGACTATTTTTAGTGTCAACAGCTTGGGTCAAGCCATCGGAGAGAGAGGCAGGGTGGATGCGAGCGTCGGGCCAAGCTGAAAGCACACGAGGCTCCAGAGGCCTCCAGTTATTTTCCGACAGCAGAGTGGAAACAAATATGGCTGAAAAACATCAGCTCTGACCCGCCGTTCAGCCCTCATTTGGGTGACCTCGATCTGTTAAGTTACAACTCAGATGTGCAGAGTGGATGCGACCGCGAAGACCAGTGGAACTCAGCGGTGACGATCATGACGAAGCATTCAAGGTGTTTCACTTGAAGTTAAATTTATAGTGTTGCAGCACAGTAACGTTAAGATCTTTTCATTTGGTCACCCTCTGGCAACTTTAAGCTGTTTTTCTTACACTGGTGTCACTTCTGTTCCTGTTTCTCAGATAAATCCAGTGCAGCTCTGACTTCATAGCAGTTCAAAGGATACTTGACAAACTCGATGGCATTCGTCTTCAGGTAACCCAGGCCCACGGACTCGTTAAAAGACGACATGTTGTGGTGGATATTCCTCTCTGAAGGTCGGGAGAGACAGAAAAGAAGATTAATTCTGCATTTACACGCTCCTCAGATGGTCGTATTTCACACTTGTGTGTTTTTATGTCCTATAAAGTCACAATTTGAAAAAAACAGGGATGCTATAACTTCTAATAGATGGTTTATATTTTACTGCTCAGACTGTTTAAATACCACGTTGATAGCTGTCTGTTACTGAGACGCCTGAAGGTCAAGGTGAGAAGTTTTTTTGAGGACTACTTTTTTGTTCCCTCACAGTAACTTAACTGCTCCGGAAGAAGGCAGCTGGACTTCCTTTAAAGATGTTGTAGCTGTATGAAGTGGCTTCTTCGATTTATTATCACCCCAACTCACATGAATCAAGGTGTTAATGGTGGTAAAGGCTCGCCAATACGGCATCATTACAGCTAGTAAATAAGTTTCAAACTAATCTAGGACAGCAAGCAGCAAACAGTTACAACCTAATACCATATTGCCAATGAAATGTTCTAAACATGTGGCACTTCCATCTACTTTTGTCCCTCATGGTTCTGTTTCTACGACATCAGCTCAGTACGTCATGTTCCTACATTTTCACCGACTTTCAAAGTTGTTTTGACTTGAGGGGTGTTCAGATGAATTTTACAAGTTGCACATGTTTGTCGGCCACAACATTTTTCCTTTTAACTATTTTAAATATAAATACACCTTCTGCCACGTCGAAACTCTGGAACTTGACGGGCTGTGCATAGTTGACCATAGCTGAGAGATACGGGTGGATGTTGGTGGTGGCTCCTACGTAGGTGTACTGAGCTATGAGAGCCTCCTCAGAGTCTTCTGCCTCGGCCACGTCTCCGCCCTGCACAGCACACAAACACATTTAAATGAGTCCTACAACTCACTGTTACAACAAAACTAAAATCACAGCAGTTCATTCTCGCCTTTTTTTTTTTTCTCTCCCTCTGACAGAACGAGGCGTCCATCTAACCAGACTGAGCTCAGACGGACTCGTGGCTCCTAAACAGTGGTTTTTAGGCTTGTGAGTATGTTTTCAATTCAGGATTTTCATGTGTGCTTCCTACCATGTTGACAAAAATAAATTTGTCAGTGTTGGACACAGTCTCTTGTCAATTTATTTTCAGACACGTGGATCTAGAATCTATCAGCATCAATCAATCCATGATATAGATGGAAAGACAGACTGATGTCCACACATCTGTTCATCTGCCATTGATCGTGGATAGAAAGACAGATACTATCCACACACATCTGTGGATCCATGTATTGATTTTTCCATCCACGATAGATGGACGAGGGATGGATTTATCTGTCATAGATCCACAGACGGCATCAATCTGTAGTAAAGAAATGGAGCTGTACTGAATGGACTTTTCATGCTGGTGTTATGACGGCACTTGTATAAGAACAGGAAGTCCTCTAACCAAACTGTAAGCGCCTATTCATGGCAGAGACATGTATGTTGCTTGTATAAAAACACAACTAATCTAAGAGAAGTATTTTTTGAGTTATTTAGTCGACACCAGAGAAAGCAGGCAGACGTGTACTTGCCTTCTTGTTGTTGTCTTGGTCAGATGCTTCAGAGATGTCTGTGGCATCTGTTGCTTCGGTGGCTTCAGAAATCTCTGTCGCTTCGTCATCGGGTACCTGAAACACAAACAGATAAAAACACATTGAGTATATTTAGTTAATAAAGTGTTTGACATAAAAAGATACTGTTCTAACTTGTTGACGCCATAGAAATCAGAATTTTACCTCTGCTAAAAAACAAACACACCTTAGATTTACAATCATCCATCTACACCAGAAGTCATATGTGAGCTCAGTGGCTGCATGTCTTCATGTCTCCTGATGCATTTGTTTTAATAAACTGATTTGAGCATTATTCTCAGACAACTATTTAACAAATGCCGTGTTTGATTTAGGCGATGCAGGTGAACATCACATCAGTGCGATTGTCTTGTAACATCACCTTCATTTAGCAAATGCTGCAACAAAAACCCAGCTCACCTTCTTGATGCTGTTGCTGCGTTCGTCTTCTTTCCTTGAGCTCACGGCGTTACTCTGAGAGACGCTGTTGGCTTCTTTCTCACTGGTTGCTTCTGACAGACTGCTCGGTGCCTCTGAATTCAAATCCTTCTCCTCTGCCTCTTTTTCTCCTGCAGGTACAGATGGATGAAAAAAAACACTGAAGCACACAGGTCTTCTGCAGATGTGAAGATTCGTACTGCTATTTGGTGAATTCGAACAAGCTTAACAACCTTTTTTGGTCATATTTGGTGGCAATTTTAACTTCTACAAATATGTGAGAAACTTAAAATTCACCAATTGTCACGTGAACACATAGAGTTTACCGTTCTCTGTTTCGTCTTCGTTCTCCTCTCCCATGATGATGGCGGTGGTGTTGGTCTCTCCCGCCTCCATGTGTTTCTTAAAGGCCTCGAGCTGCTCTGTGATGCACAGACGCACGCAAAAGTTAAACACAAAATGGTTTCTACTCATATTATGTTTGAGAATATGAGGTTCAGTACTGACTCTGTTCGACTTCGGGTTTCAAGCGCTTGTTTTTGATGAGGATTTTCCGTTTGAGGTCGTTGGGAGAAGGTAAGGGGCGCGCGGATTCAATCTGTAGACAGAAAATAATCAGACATGTAAATGTGTCTGACTGTATCCAGCTGTAAGAAAAGAACTGCTTCAGAAAGAGAAAACTTACAGGAAAGTTGTCTAGAGGCTGTTTGAGGAGGAAGTCGCCGAAGATCTCCTCGCAGTACTTGGCCATTTTGTACTGCTGTGGTTTACTAGTAAAACACACACAAAAAAACACTCATGTATTGTGTCTGGATATGAACAAAACCATCCTACAAATAAGATAAAGTTGTTTTTAAACTGCACATCTACCTGCAATGATTTTCAAAAGACAAAATAACGGGGTACTCTGATGTGACGAATGCCGTCTCCTTGATGGCCTGAATAACATCCTGTGATAAGAGAAGAAGAAGAAGAATTGGGAAGCCATGATAGATGCAGTACCCTAGTCTCAACACACGGGGGCAGCGTACATTATGAAGTAACATTCAGACAGGTGAGACAGACTGGATGTACTGTCGTGCTGCTGCGTGTGTTCACCTTGAACAGGATGTCTGTGCACATGGCCTTTCCGTGAGTGATGATGGGCTCCTGGTCCTCTCCTTTACCGTCCCAGCAGTCGAGCTCCACGCACCTGATGGAAGACAGAAATCTCACTGATGGACCCTTAACATGAAACACAACCACACACGAATTCCGCCGTGTCCTAGATTAAAAGAAAGGTTCAATTAAGATCTTCCTTAGAATTTTTACAGAGAGAGAGGCTTCATCCATGTCTGGGAAACTAAACTGAGCTTCAGCTTATCCACATATCATTGTTATACCAGGAGCTGTATTTCTCATGTGGTGTACACTTGTGAACTAACGTATACACTTACACAGACCATCGTGACAGTCTTGTGTTTCCAGTGACTCCTATAACTGAATTTTCTATGATGGACTGGACTCTATGAAACCCATGCACCTTTGTCAAAAGGCCAAACACACATCAAAACTGGTGAAGAAATGTCTAAATGAGGCTTGAATTCAGGCTTTTTTTGGACTAGTCTCCCCGAGGTCCTGACTTAAACAATATCAGGAACCTGCTGACTGTGATGAAGAAACAAATCTGTCAGAAAGCCAACAAATGTAGTTAAACTGCACTAATTCTGTTAAGAGGAGGGTCAAAGATACAACCTGAAGCTACCAAAAGCAGCTAACTGTGGTGAAAATCTAGAGACATTTACCCAAATATCAGAACTTCTGTATGTATATTTCAGGGGTGGGACTTTAACGCGTTAGTTAACAAAAAAGTAACGCGTTTAAGTTCAACCCCTAATATACTTTAAAGCGTTAATTACAATTAATTAATTACAACAAAAATAATGCGTTAAAAAAATTAACGCATTTAATTGCATTTTGCTTCCAGGTACACAGAACGTTTGTCAGAGCCCGATTTCATGGTCCACCAATCACATGGTGCACAAGATGCATCAGCGCTACGCTAACGACAACAAACATGGAGGAATCCAATGAGAGTGCATTGCTTGGACTGATTGAGGGCAAGTTTCATTTTAAAAAACTGCCTGATGGAAGCCTTGATAAGAGCGTGGTTTTGTGCAACTTGTGCAAAAAAGAATATGCATCCCACCGAAGCACATCGAGCTGACTGTACCACATGTTGCATCGAGCACAGAAACCGCCGGAGCTGTTAGCGCTAGCAGTCCTGGATAGTGACAAATATTTTTTAACGCGTTATTTTTGTTGTAATTAATTAATCGTAAGTAATGTGTTAAAGTCCCACCCCTAGTATGTCTCTGACGCAGCAGATGAAGTCATATTTCCAGAAGACACATAATAAATCTTTGACAGAACCAGTTTTTTGTGCAAGAGACGAGCGTGCTTCAGTCGTTCCAGCACAGATCATTCAGAGCTGTCATTGGAAACGCAAGACTGCCGCGAGACATGACCGTTAAAAGTCTACGCAAACTTTGTTTCTCAACTGTAATTTGTTTTCTGATCAATATCTGCCAAAAGAATTGTATTCAGGATTAATAACATTTTATCTCATTTGTGCAAAGACAAAGCTTCTGTGAAACAAAGTGTAACTGTGATTTATGGCTTGTTATATGTTACAGAGAGCAGTTCCTATACTTATGTTTAAAGTCTGGTGTGTTGCCCCTTCAGCAGACATCAACACTCCTGCGTACCTGCACCCGGACAGCAGCACCTGCCGGTACATCTCCACCGAGGACTTCCCTCCGAACTGTCGGCCGGTCAGGTAGGTGTTGTGGGAGGAGCTGATGAAGTAGTGGGCCAGAGGCTGGTCCATTTCCTGGTACAGCTCCAGCCGGTCCAGGAACACCGGAGCGTTTTCGTCTGACATCAGGTACCGGCAGAATCCATCACTGGACATGTGACCTGGAAGTATGAATTTTATCCAGAGCCCAGAAAGTGGTATTAAATAGGGCTGCATTTAAAGATTATTTCCATTGTTGATCAGTCTGTTGATGAATGTTTAATCGATTGATCAATTACTAGTTTGGTCTCTAAAATATCAGAAAGTGGTGAAAAGTATCAATCAGTGTTTGTCCACAAGCCAAATATATTCAGTTTTCTGTCACAAAGGAGGAAAGAAACCAGAAAATATTTAAACTTAATGAGCAAAAATTAAAAGAGTTTGGATTTTTGTTCTTTAAAAATGACTCCAAGTGATTATTTTCCAAAGTAGTGGACGACTGATTTAATATTTGACAACTAATATATACATAAATATATCAATGCATTTGTTTCAGCTGCAGTATTAAAACACTGAAGCAACTAGAACCAAATTATTTGTATGTATGAATTAAAATCAAACTTGAATATAAAACGCTGGCTATTAAACTGGACTGTTGTCATTAAATGAAGTCGACGCTGTGTTTGCTAACGTGTTTATACGCTTTAATAATCTGTAATGTCCAGTCAACTCAGCATTAGTCTTTAAAAAGTATTCATAATTAATGAAGCTATAATTTAAAGCGATAATGCAGCATGTGCAGGTTTCGGCTCATTTATTATTGAGCATCACTGTGAGGCTGCATCAAAAAGGCCTGTTACTGCAAAGTGATGTATGTGGGTTTAGTAATGAGCAGCACTGTCTGGACAACCGTTGGTCAATTTGTCATGATGGCAAGAAAAATAAAAATACGACAGAAGCTTCAATAAAAGCTTATTTCAACAGAAAACCAATGTGGTGTGACGCTGCAGCTTCACGGTTTCACAGACAGATGGCAGCAGAGCCTTAAACATCCTGCGTCCCTCCACACATTTCTGGGCATTTTCTTTTGTTTTTGTTTTTTACCTTTCTTCTTGAGGCCATCGTCTCTCTCGTACTTCTCGATGATCTGCATGGCTCTCTTTGGGTCGTAGAACGGAAACAGAATCTCGTTCAGTCTCGGGTCGCGCTGGTTCTGTGGAGCGACACGCAAAACACTCAGTGATCCGACCACAAAGGGGTCTGCGGCTGATTCAGAACACGAACCGGAAACAAACGGGTCTGACAGCGACACACAGGACAGGGGACGAATTAATGCGTAACGTGGTTCTGACCTCTGATCATCTGTAATGTCTGCTGGCAGATGTTTAACTCTGTTTTGATGCTTTTTACCGTTTAAGGTGAGACACTGCAGACAAAAACGCTGTTTCTTTGCGCACTGATGAGTTTTGAGATTCCACAACACGTCTTCATTCAAAGTAAATCAAAGAAAACATCCAAAATGCACATGTAGGTGTTTTTCTTTTTCTAGTCCTACTACACATTATCTATTAGAAACCAATGCAAATGTGTGCATCCTTAATGAGATCATATTTAAACATAACATTATAAAAAGTAACTGAAACCAATTGACTGGAGACGCTTCATGTTGACGTGTTTACTGTTCTCAGTCTTTCTTTAAACGCTGAGTCAGAAATCTTCACTTCAGTAAAAGTTAGATCCACCAAACTTTCCAGTTTTATTCCAATCTATATTCTGGAGTTTGCTTTTTTTTTTTACAAAAAGGTTTGCTCATAAATCATCCATAACCTGATTTATCGAACATTTTATCCATCAAAAAAAGAGAGAAATTGGATTTTTTCCTCCCTGGTTGTTGACAGCATTTTCTGATTTATGGAGTCATAAAAAGAAATAGAATCTCCTCAGTGAAACCTTTAACCCCAAACTTTTTAAACTGACTTGAACTAGTCTTTAGGCTTTAATTTTATCGTGGCAGGATGCAGAATGCCTCATTTGCATATTTAGACACAAATTCAAAAAACTATTCTCTTACTGTAAGTAATCGACGGGGGAAGTTTAATGGTGATATCTAGAAATTTTAGAAATCTAACCCTAAACATGGAACTTTCCAGGTGCAATGTTTTCATTTCTATTCTCAAGGATTTTACAGAGAAGTTTGTTCATAGATCATTCATAACTGGATTTATGGAACGCTGTATTCCTAAAAACTTGGTGAAAATTGATTTATTTTTTTGGACTGTTGACACTATTTTCTGAATATGGAGTGATAAGATGAGAACTGGTTCTCAAACATTTCTACCTGGCAAAATAAAGGTCAGATCAAAAAATAAATAAATAAATAAAAGAAATATGTACAAAACTATCAACAAAACAACAATAATTAGAACCTGGCTTTATCTAATGTTCAGGTTTCTGTTCTAATAATGTCTGCGACTTAAAGCAATTTGTTGTTGGTTTAGTTGTCAGCTATTAATTTATATTGGTCACTTTGAGCATAAAAAACAGTCTAAATTCTGATTCCAGCTTCTTAAACTTGAGTATTTTCTGGTTTCTTTCCTCCTCTATGACAGTAAACTGAATATATTTTTATAGACCAAACGTTTACCCTGCAAAATGTAAAACTACCGCCACGAATGTATATGTTTTTTTTTCTGTTAAATTTCAGTGACAGTATGTATTATGAGTGGCTGTTAGAATTTGACTTCATCAGAAGAGTCAATCTGTGACACACTGGTGTGTAACACTAACTATTGTCTTTTTTTTTTCCAGCGTTAACTTCTAATGACTCAACACAGCATCACCAAACATTTAGATGTGACTCAATGCTGAATCAGAAGAGTAAAAGATCAACGCATGTTCATACAAAATGAACAGAGTTAATGAACTTGCTGGTAGCTTCAAATGACACTTTACAGCGTTGGTGAATGTTTTACTGTATTAAGAGTTAATTCAACACTGATTCTGAATGAGACCAAACACACCAGAAAGTTTAACCCTTAAAGTGTTGCTTTTACACGGTTTGATCTGCTGTGGACGTTTAGCCACCACAGACACCATGTGACGCTCTGAATGAGCCTCTCATGAAGTTGCCTAGCAACAAGGGTTCCACCATTTGAAATGCTTTGAGCAGAGAACAATTAGGGTTCTCATTATGATGTCACTTGATGACGTCATGTGAAGCCTCTGCGGCTATAAAACAGGACACCAAGAGGAAGAAGTCATTCCAAGAACCTCACAGCTCTGCTCAGGTTGAGTTCAGCATCAGCAACAGTATCAACCATCAACCCTGTCTATGATTTCTGACTGTTCGATGTCCCAACGAGGCAACGCAACACCCAGAGGAGGATTTGGGCGATGACAGCAACAGGAGGAGGCCTCAGAGGAGGTGGACATTTATCAGCTCAACATCCGAACTGGAAGTTTGGAGCAGAACAAAGAAGAAAAGCTGGTTGACAGTCATCAGACCAGCTAGGAGGAAGTTCCTGTTCTCCATCTCCACCTGCTCTGAGACTCACCTGTCCTCCTTCTGTAACCCTCCTTTCTCTCTTCCCTTCTCCCCCTTTCACTCCTCTCACCCCCTTTTTCTCCTTTCACCCCTTTCTTCTCCTCTCTCCATCTTCTCCCTCTTTCTCTCCCTCATCTTCAATCTCGATTACTCCTCTCTCCTTCATCTTCTCTCCCTTTCACCCCTCTCTCCCCCTATCTTCTCCCCCTCTACTATTGTCCATAAACAACTAAAAGTCAAATAATCAAAAGAAAACAGATTTCTGCACGTGTCTGGTTCTGCTGAGTTCACTACGACTGCAGCACATTCTGACTGCTGGTTGCTGACGTTGTACCAAAACGTGGCTCTAATTTCAACAGGACTGAAGGTTTCTGAAGGTCAAACAGATATTTGATCTGCAGGAAAAGTGTAAGAGTGTAAAAAATGTACAAAGTAAACAAAATGCATTCTAAAAAAACAAGTTGTAAAAAAATATACTTGGTACAAAAATGTAAAAATAAACAAGAAGAGAAAACCTTCTTTACATGTCCCATAGAAAACTTTGTTGATGCAACTGCAGCTTAAACTGTTTGTCACATCGTTCACATGTTCACTGTGGGTGCTGCTAGTGATGGTTTTTATCAGTTTGTCCCTTGTGTGCATCAGTGAGTCTTTTCTTTAGTCACTGAAACGCGTTCAGTAGAGAACAAGTAGGATTCTAGAGCGCTGCTGTTCCTGATTTTACCCAGAAATCAAACATTTCCGTGTATGTTTTTTGCTTATTTCCGCATCTATACGTCCGATTCACCCTATAATTAATAAACAGTGAAAACAATCATTAATTGCGTCCCTATTTTAGATCTAAAATGTGAATATTTAAACATAAAATTTAAGAAAACCTGAAGAGAACCTAAACAATTGTCTTGATGGAAGTAATCAACTGGAAGGGTTTTATGTTGATATTTATTAGTTAAGCATTTCATCTGCAGTGTCTCCCCTTAAAGGTGTTATATATAAATGATGTATATATATTTAGGCAGAAGATATTTAAAGCCTTCATTTCGTTCCTAACTTGTTTTCTTAAGTCAGTGGATCTGTTTTCAGTATTATCGTGGCCTTCAACAGAGAGCATGTAGGTCACAGCAACTGTGAATCACACTAACAGGTGCAGCGTTTAAACGCCGCTTCAAAAGCAAAGGAAGTCGTGCGTTGGAACAAAACAACAGCATCACTGCAGAGGCGCTGCCCACTCGCCAAGCACAGGTGGAGGAATTAATCTGATTGGAGGCGTGAAGCGGCGGCACACGTGACGAGGCAGGTAGGACAACACGGCGAAACCACGGCCACAAACGACAGAGACGCAGCAGGAAACGAGGCGGAACCAACCAGGAAGCAACGGGATGGAGGAGGGAAAAAAAAAATACTCTCAGGTTGCTATGGCAACACCAATCAGACACAAGGAGAGGGCAGACGGGACGTGAGGAAATGGGATGAGGGTCGGACATGCAGAACAGGAGGGGAGGCAGGTGGAAGTTGCCCCCGCAGCCTCACTGGTGGAGCTTCAATGAGGGTCGGAGGGGCAACTTTCTACCAGGGGCAGGAGGGCAGTAAAGCAAAGAGGGGGAGGGGGCAGGTAGCAGAGCAGGCTCAAGCCAAATACACAGAGAAGTTAATGTAAAGAGCTTACTTCATTCAGAAAGCTGACTAACTGGTCTACAGTTAAATAATCAGTTTTGTTCCCATTGCTGCAAAGGAATTAATTAGGAAAAAAAAAACAAAACAACAAGACGTTACGCTTCTTAAAATAGAAAAACTCTCACAGTCATTCACACACAGTTAAAATTAGACAAGCAGTCCTCAACTTTTCACATGTTAATCATCACTCTATTTTCAATGTTGTCATTAGGTTGAACGTAATTAATGTCGAACTGTGGAAGCAGGTTAGGCCGTCCAGACGTAGTTAGTGCAGCAGGCGCAGAAACATTTTGTCCTGATTATTTCCAACACGATGCAGCAGCTCGTCGCTCATCGGGGAATATCTCAACAGTTGTGTTTAGCTACACAGGTACAGTTCAACGCCGGGGTACTGCTGTTAAGATTTATCACTATTTCTGAGGTGCACAATCAGCAAACATGGGGATCATCGTGTAGAGAAGAACGCAGGCAGGTTTGGAAAAAAACAAAACAAAAAAACAGGAAACTCACATTTTCTTGAAGAGCTCCTCTATGTCCGTGCGAGGGCAGATCTTCTGTGTGAGCGCGTAGAAAATGTCGAAGGTGAAATCTGAATGTTCGATCTCATCATTCTGTGGATGAGGGAAAAAAAGAAAGTTGTTTACTTATCCTCACTAACAGAAAAAGATTTAGTAAGTCACAATACACATAGAGTATCAAATGTAGTGTGCAAAAAAATACCCAGATGTTCTCCCACATCTGGCTTTTCTGACCCACAATCCTTTGTGCAGTTACATCACAGTGTATAAACCAGTTTAAGCCACAAACAGGTGAAAGCTGATTTTGCATTACAGGCTGCTCAAGTTTAAGGCAAAGTAGTTTGTCCCAGTTATGCTGCATGAAACAGTACGTACTTTCTTATTCATCAAGTAGTTATATGTATATGTATTTATAACACTGACTTAATTATGTAAATACATATTGTGGGGGCATCAGAAAATGATTTTAGCTCCAGGGCTGAGAGAGAAAGTAATAAGGACCACGACACTGTTAACACTGCGCTACATAACCGAGAAATACAAAACCACGGCTCATAATGAGGCTTTGAAATCTAAATGCTACAAGTTTACGCTCAAAGTGAGCCTCAGCGATATCAGCAGAAGTGATAATGATTCTGAATGTGTCAGAAAAAAAGAAAAAAGAAAAACAGCAAGCAGACTGTCAGACATCTTGCTAATAAGCCTCATCACGTAGTTCACCTCAGGTCAACACAGGCAGCTGCACTTCAGGACGTTATCCCAGAAACTACAAGCCGTTTTCCACTGCAGGAAGTTAAAGGGCTTTTTAGGGCGGCCTGAAATTTTGTGTATGTTGTGTGTTCTAACTGCAAGCATCATTTTTCTGTCCTCTCTCCTCTGTAACGTCTCCATCAACAATGTAAACTTCACCATACACGCTAAGAAAACAAACCCTTTACTGTCCTTTTTCCTACAGAAACTGGAGTTACGTCTATTTTTTGGTGCACTGAGTTCATGTTTTGGTCGAAGCTGCTGAATTCTACACGACGACAGAAAACCTGAGAGGGTTGTTTAGAGCCGGACAACCTCTCTGGCTGAATCCCTGAGTTTGGATGCCCCCTTCTTGGGTTCATCCTCGAAAAGATGGCACACTTTGGATTTCCTGTTGACATATATAATCACTATCTAATGACCTCAGGAACCAGCTGTGTTAGGTATCATGTCTATGACTGATTGAAGCTGTGTTTTCATGTAACTGTTGAGTGAATTCGAAGCAAACTTTTGAAATGTTGCAAAAAATGTAGTTTATATTAAGCTAGTTTCCGTTTTTTTTTTTTTTCCCCCAGTTTTAGAGGGAATAAATTAGGCTGCATGCTAACACACAAAGGTGGTGGTATTCACTATGCTATGAATGGCTGTAATATACAGACTAGAAAGAGCCAGAAACAAATGTACTCTTACCAAAAAATAAATAAAATTAGAAGGAACAAACAAAACTTTCTCCATCTATGAGAGAAAAATGTAGAGAATTCTCCAGGAATTGCTTGTGGTGGGTGATTTGTTCTTATTCTTTCAGGTCATCTGGCATCAGCATGTTTCATGTTGTTTGGAGACGAACACAATGAAACTAGTCGTGAGTTAAACGTCACAAAAATCTCTGCTTACATAATTTTTTTTTTTTCTTTTTTTAAAAAAAGTCAAAAAGCCACTCCAAACAAGTGTACAAACTTCAAATTGGAGAAGTTTTACTTTAATTTTGTTGTCTCCATTAAATTTTCTTATGCAAGACTTCAACAGGCAGATTTTTCCAGTGATTAAACAGCAAGTCAGAACTCAGCTGATAAAGACTCCCCTCCTCGGCTAACATTTAATTGACTTTTACAGATTGAACAGATGCATCAGACTGTATCTGACCTTTCCACTAGGAAGTCCCAGATCCTTCAGAGCCTGAAAGATCCCCTTCTCCGTCTTCCCTGATGCAAATGTTCGTGTAATGCTGTAAATGAGAAAGAGAGAAACAAAGGAAGGTGAAGAGGAGCTAATCAGAGTGCTGTGAAATGAATGAAAGCAGGAAGAAAAGGCAACGCTCACCCTCTGACAGGAATCTTTCCATTTACATTGGTCAGGAAACACATTCTCATCCAACTGAACAAGGAAGAAAACTCAGATTAGAGAAAGATCAAAGACAACAAAACAACCTAAAATTATGTTTTTGAACTTATAAGCTGTATAGAAGGTGTATGAAGCAGGTAATTACAGCAAGCAGGGAGCGTGCTGGGAAATCTACTCACTGTTTCTTCAGGCATGTCATTGGACAGACGTTGTTGGCCTTAAAGTTGTGAATCACTGACCTCAAACCCTCGATCCACTTCTGCAAACAAACAAGCACAGATATTCAGGACACACACACACACACACATTCCTGTTCCCTAAAACCACTGACCAACATACGCAGCAGGGAAACGTGGGTCCAGTCTGCATTGTGTTTCAGAGTGCTTGTCTTCGGGGAAATAAACACGAGTGAATGAATCGCCTCTTAATTCACACACGTGGACGAGCGTGTTGACAGAACACATGAAAGCATATGACATAACAAACAAACAAACAAACACAGTGAGCCGCTGCAAGGCTGCAGGCAGCGACAATAAACAAATAGCTGGAGGCGGCCTTGTAAGTGGCATGAATACGCTGCCTGACGCATCGACAGAAACGTGGAGGACGAGAATCTGAACAACTTTGAATGAGGGTCCAAATTTAACAGATAGTCATCCACATTTAAATCAATAATCAGATAATGAATAGAATGAATACAGTAGATGTTTTTTTTCCATATGGTGATCATCTGTAACCTCTGACACTTTAATAAAATCAGTTCAGTTCCATGAGGACTTTAAAGAACACAAAGTAAACATCAGGTTAGTGAATTATAAGTGAGAGCAAAAAAATAAAGACTTCTATTTCGATTTCTATTCAACAATTGACTCAACAAAATCAGAAGTTTTGAACGCAGTGAACAAGCTGCAGTCTTTAACGTTATTAATCTCTTCACAGCAGTTTGATATCAGAATATTCTTCATATCCGATCGACACGATGGAGCAACTTGTTCACCGTAATTAATCCTGCTGCTCTGCTCCAACTGATGCCCACAAATATTATCGCAGCAACTTTATCAGTCTTTCTGTATTTACTGCAACCTTTGATATGTGTTCATATTTACTGACACACTTTAATGTCGTCAGATGCATCAGCTGCTTTCTGCTGACAGACACTCAGCTCCCAACCTGCATTTGTACATCCTAGCTTAGCTTAGCATAAGCCTCAGGTGGCTACCTAAACCAGACGCCAACCAGCAGACACTTTTCCACAACTTGCTGCAGAGTTCATCAACACGACTGCAACAGTTGGCAGTTAAAAAGCAGGGAGGTGCGCTTGTTTCGTCCGACCCGTCATGGGTGGTCAGACACACCAGTAACTCCGTCTTATTAAATAGTAAGAGGCTTCAGCAGGTGGCACGATCAGTTTCTACAGCAAAGCTACAAAACACTACCTGACAGATTAAGTGAAAAGTCTTTCTTTTCTGGCCTTGTTCATTAAGCCTCTGAACTCCAGGCAGTGTTTCTTTTTTGCTCCTGTCACATTTTTACTCACTGTGGGCTCAGTTTTTACCGCAATATAAAGTCCTACACGTCTATGGAAACAGAACAACCATGACTAGAAGGTAAGAACACTCAAAAATGTCATTCGTGCAGCATAACAAAGCTAGAACCATGGAAAAATGAAGAAATGACATTTTAACTCACAAGGATTATCAGGACGAGAAAAAGCATGTGGGCTCTACCTACTACAGATATTTTACCATTTACATTTTTCATTTGTTTT
>NW_007579938.1:0-11905 GCF_000690725.1 Stegastes partitus
CGTGCGTGCGTGCGTACTCAAACGCAGTTGGAGTTTAGAGCTTTTTTACCCACTGCAGTTTTGTGCCTTGTGGGTAGCTGCTGGTGCCACCTTCTTCTTTGTGGTTGTCCGTAAACACACTGGCACACAAAGGTACACGAACACTCAAAACTACCCAATCCAGCTTCCACAAGAAGAAGAAAAAAAACCTTGACTGCCTCCCTCTTTGCAGCCTTTGCAGCTGGACAGTCTTTTACTGTAAGTCTGCTACCTCTACATAGAGGGATTTATCACAGCGTGGTGTGAAGTCTGAATACAAGCAATTACCCAGTTATAGCAGACGTTGAACAGCAGCTGCTCTACTCTTGTTGCTCTTTTATAGATAGCATTGTAGCCTGGTAAAGTTTAAATGTGCATGCGGAAGATAGAGAGCGAGGAGTGGTATAAATAAATGTTTTCCATTATTTTTTTTTAATCACTATTAAGCTGAGGATTGCAGCGGTGGCTTCCATCTTGTTAGCTGCACCAGGGCTTTTTTTTTTTTATTTTCCGCCCGCTGGTCAGGTGTATTGAAAGCAGTGACCTTCTGTGATTTCTGGCTCTGTGTGAAAATACTGTATCCTCCTGTAGTTGGGTAACGTCACGTGGGGGCCTGAAGGACAGAACATAGTTCTGTTCTGCAGACAGGTGTCCTGACCTTCTGTCTGCTCTTCCACGCCTCGGGGGACCTCTGTGAAATAGAGGCCAAGGCTTTGACCTAGTCTCTCATCCACAGTTTGCCTCTAAACGGAGGCGTGCTGCAGATGCAATAAATCACAACGCTGGTGAGTAATGCATAAGTGCATTGGCTCTATTTTTCAACTAACACCACTAGCTTTTAGTTGTTTGTTTTCATCTGGAGTCATTTGAAGTGTCAACTATTAGAATAATGGTGAACTATTTTGGAGAGGAAAAAAAAAGTCTCTGATTTTAGCCTCTTAAATGTGACTATTTTCTGTTGTTTTTTTTCTCCTCCTCTATGACATTAAACTGAATATCTTTTGGTTATGGGCAAAACAAGACATTTGAAGATTTGGAAAACACCTGAATCACATTTTTAACCATTTGTTGGCGTTTTACAGACCAGCAGAGCTCTAGCTGGTTAATCGAGATAATAATTGAAGTAGTATTCGAGTTCCAGCCTTAATTTGGATGCATTTTTACCTTGAGTTATTGTCAACTTTCAAAGAATAATAAAAGAAAATCAGCTTTGGTCATTATTCCTTTCAAAGGGCTTCCTATCTCCCATCCTTTCACTCTCGAATCAATGGAGCACCCGTGTGCTACAATTAGATTTCAGATGGCCTCTATCCAATACCCACTGGCCATAGTAAGATTGCATTATTCAAAGATGGAGATGAAAGTCCCCTCTGATCCACCAAAATAACATCCTGTGCAGTAATCTGTTTGTAGATTTGATTCCTTTGATGATATTTTCCCTGCAGTTGGCTTTTCACCAGGCTTCATGGCTGTGAAAGCCTTTGCGTCGACTGAACACCTAATTTCTGCTGCTTACTGCTGTTTAATGTTTCAGCCTTGTAAGTAATGATGGGAATAAGTTGTCATTGCCCATCTGAAGAACGCCAACATTGACCAGAATGGCGGGAAAAACAGTCGGAGGGAATAACAAAAGGCACATAAAGCAGAGAAACTTAAACTTAAGAGCACTTGGAGCTATTTCCGAGAAGCAGAGAACAAATTGGACCACTTTTTTTTTTTTTACCGTGCTGCCTTTAACGCAGCTGACTGGATCAACATCCTAGTCGTTGTATCAAAGTCTTTGCTGCACAGATGCCATGCAAATCAAGGTAAAATAAGAGCAGGAGCGCATTACTTTACCACAGTCTGTTACACAAGACTTTCCTTAAAAGGTTGTCTTGTTAATGAACCAAGTTATTTTTCAGACAATGAAAGGCATCCTTTTTCTGTTGCACTCTTTTTTTTCTGTGCAGTGTTCATGCTAATGTAGATTGCACAGTCTTTCGAAACTTGCATGTCTATTTCTTTTATTTTAATGAATAAAAACACCTGCCTTTTTTTTTTTAAATTTCTGTGCATTCTGCCCTTAGTATAGCACATTTTTAAAAGCATGTTTTAAAAAAAAATACCTTGAAAGGAGCATTGCGTATTAACAATTTGAGAGTTGTGCTAATGCCCAAGGAGATGTTGGTTGAGGTAATTGAGAGTGCGCTTGCTAAAATATGCTGGAAATATTAAAATATGCCATTGCTTACCCTCACCCTCTAATTAGTCTCCTTGCAAAAGTGCTGAAATTTAATTATATCGGTGCTCCGTACATCCACACTTGAATGGAAAAGCCCTGTCGCCCGAAAAAAGGGCCTCTTGCTGTGGTGTCATTATTTAAATGAAACTCTTGACCTTGGATGTTGAACCGGAATGCTGCTTTTTTTTTTTTTTTTTTTTTACTCCCCACAATTTGCAAAGCATCCATACAGTTGTACCTCAACGCTGAAATCCTCTGATGAGTGCCAGAAATGGTGCCACACTCGATGCTTTTGCATGCAATGGATGCACCAATTGATATGCAGTGGACTTCCTCTCCGTGTGGAAATGCAGCCGGTGCAGTCTGTGCCCAGCAGGTTGTTAGGGAAATGTGCTACATCTCGGAGATCTCGGGTTCTCTCTCTTCTCTGTACTTGTGCAGATAATCACCCACTTGTGCGATTGTATGTGAGAAGGCATCATGTTTTCGGTGTTTGTGCGTGTGTGCACACGTGTTTGCACACTTGAGCATCACGATGTGCATTTGTGCCTCCGTCAATTTGAGTGCGTGCGTCAGTCGCTGCGTGTGTGTGTGTGTGTGTGTGTGTGCGGCTGCCTCTGTGTGTTTCATGCCGAACATTGTCTTCTTGAAACACTAAGCAAATCTCCTCAATGTGATAATTGGCTCCCCGGGGTGCTTGTATCTTTGCTGCTCATCATCGTCATCCCCTCCAGAAAAAAAAAGAGTGTGTGTTAGATGAGATAGGCAAAGTTTGCTCGTTTGCCGGGGAAAACTGATCCCAAGTCTGCCTCAACTCTTTTGGCAACAAGAAACTTTGAGGCAATGAGACAGCAGGGGCCAGATCCGGTGCAACCGTGGTTGCAGGCTGCTATCTGTCGCCCGCGTGGCGTCGGGGGCTCGTCGTCAGATGCAGCGCCGCCGATGAAACGCGCTGTTCGAGGCAGGTGATGCACTCATCAGCTTCGTTTGTGTCTCTGAAAGCAATCGGGTGACTTCATTGTTTCTGTTCGGGAGGAAAAATGAAATCCCAAAGGCGGGCGTCCGTGTTAAACCATCCATTTACAGTTATTAGTCACAAGAAGCGAAACAGTTGTCGGAGGCGTGGGATGCTTCACTCGTTTGGACATTTTTTCTTGTCACACAGACGACCTTAGTTTTGTGGTTTTGCAACGCTGACAACCTGAGCTGCGTAAAATGCAGACCTGTTTGTGCGCCTGAAGGCAAATAGAGATGCTCATCTGGTCAATCGAGTCTCTCCCTCTCTCTTAGTCCCTCTCTTCCATATGTTCTTGCAGTCTCCAGGGTATTATAGACCACAGAGCAGATTGTTGGCCGCTTCATAGGGGAAACAGTGAGACAGCTGGGCACCCATCACACGGCCAAGCAGATGTTCAGGTGACTCGGAGAGGAAGTGAATGGAAAAGAGAAATGGTGGAGGGGGGTGGGTGGGTGTTTGGGAGGTGATACGGAAGAAAGGGAAGGTACGATGGCGGCAGAAAAAAAAATAAAAATTAATACATTGATGCAGCGGCTTCATTAGCAATCCCCTGTCAGCCTGTGAGGTGGGCCAAATGCTTTCCACTCCCCCCCTCAGGCCACAGGAGTCTGTTTTGTCTGCCATATTGATTCACCCACTAGTCTATCTGCTGTAGGTCTAATGCCTTTGATCTCTCGATTATCTTTGCCTAAATGTGGACGAGATGGCTAAGCGGCTCAAGGATTCAGTGCTTTAATTCTGACGCACCTTAGGGAACATTCGCAAGTTGGAACTGAATCCGACCCTGCAACCAAGTAATGAAACTTTTTTTTTTTTCGGTTTCTTTTCTCCCTCCCGTTTCCACGTGATGATAAAAAAAAAAAACTCAACAAACAATTCGACAGATTTTTATGTCTCAAGGCCAAGTTTGATCCAGTCCCAGGCTCTAATCTGACACAAATCTGCATGATGTAATAGCAAACATTTCTGGTGAGCTTCTCTTCCCCTGACGGTGCTGAGGTCTTTTTTTTTTTTTCTGCTACACACTGCATTTGTCAAATTAAACCCGCCGAAGGTTCTTCGATCTCCCCTCGACCCCCCGACTCTTTTCTCTTGTGCCAACCTTTGTTCTTTGGTTGCAGGTCTCATATATAAAACATGAGGATTGGGAGACTTATCCGATTCTGGCCAATACCGGCTGTTATTCCCTGGAAAGGGGCTATATTTAAGAGCTGGATAGGTCATAGATGTCGCCAGGGGAGCTGCTGACTTCTACCCAAAAGGTGGTGGTGGCTGAATACCATTAAAATCCAAATATAGAACTCGACACGGTTACACTGTAGTAGCTCCGAGGTAGCTGCAAAAGGAATTACAGTAGATTTAGCCCCTAATGGAGTTAGTTTGGAACTGGTTTGTCAGGAATTTCTTGTTTGTGACAACACTGTGCTCCCCGGTGTCTAGTTAGAGTATGTTTGTACATCGCACAAGTGAAGTTTACCTCCTTTTATCTGCCTCTGTTTCTTCGACAAGAAATCTAACCCCTGCTGTTCTTTATTCCTTTTTTTTTTCTCCTTTATTTTCCACAGCTGGCACCACCTACATCTTCGGCAAAGGAGGGGGTCTGATCACGTACACGTGGCCCAACAACGAGAGGCCGAGCACACGGACGGACCGGCTGGCGGTGGGCTTCAGCACCACCATCAAAGACGGCATCCTCGTCCGCATCGACAGCGCCCCGCGTCTGGGCGACTACATCATGCTCCACATTGTGAGTTTTACCTTTATCCATTTGGAATTTTAAAATTGTATTCTGCTGTCCGTAAGCACTCACGTATTACAGCCAAGGTGATGGCCAGAAACAAGAATTATTCCTTTCTTTGTGGCAGTCTTCAGGCCAAATCCAGTTCTCAACCTGAATTATACAAATATTGCAGACCCATGGAAGGGAAAAAAAAAAAAAGACGGATAACTTACTCCCCGAGTCTGAGTCTCTGCTCGCCACCCCTCTCCCAGAATAACCCTACATCTCCACCACATTCAAACCAACTCTCAGCATGAATAATGAATGCAGCTCTCCATACATATGCAGCGTGTTCCCACATGTTGGAGAGACATGATAGAAAAAAACTAGGGGGGGGGAGGGTTGCGGGTTCTCGACCAGTCGACCGTGCATCCAACCTGGCATCTTAATAACTTCACATCGCGACCTTGTGTTTGACTCTTTTACATAAGCATTAAGTATTTACATAATCATCAACAGCAGCCAGATGAAGGCAGGGCTTTCCAAACCACTGCAGTGGAGGTACGTGGAGGTGGTTGGGAATGGAAGAGCCGGCTGCTGACGCCATGCGAAAAAAAAAAAGATGCGACGATGAGGAGGAGCTACAGTTGCTAAAGCAGATTGAAAGTCTTTTTCTTCTTAAAGAGCTCCCCTCATCTCCTGAGTGCCGGCCATGTGGCGCAGAAAAGCAGCCATCTGCTCTGCAAAGATGAGGGCCAACAACAAGCAGTTTTTTTTTTTTTTTCTCAGCCGCCTTTACAGCGTACAGCCATGGAAGCGTTTGCATCTGCGTATAGGTGAGAGAGGAAGTGGAGTGGCATTAGAGAGAGGAGGGAAAGTGATAAAGATGTACAGTTACTCGCGAGGGCGATGTGGGGAAACGCCTCCCTGCGTGTTTCTAAACCGACTGAGTAATTGCAGGAACCTCTAAAGGAAGGAAAGGGAATGCATTTTTAATACCGCCTTTTTAGATATCACAGCATCGCCAGCCAAGCAGGGTATCTCCTATAATTTCGCTGCAAGTCATTGGACAGTGAATGTCTTCATTCCTCCAGTCTCATGCACTAATGAATTTATTAATAAGGAAACGGCGGCTGGAGATTTCGCCAATTCATCCGGAGAGTGTTCTGAAACACGGCGGAGTTTCTCTTTGGCTGCACGGGGCAACACACACACACACTGCTAATATTTCAAATGATTTATTGACAGCCGAGAGTGTACAAACAAAGTGGCTTTCATTTAATATTAACAGTGATTGTAGCCTCAAACTATAAAATACTTGGCAAAAAAAAAAAAAAAAACACGACTCAGCAAGGCTCCTCTCTTTCTCCACAGTTACACTGGTATTGCCACAGGTGAGTGGTAAATAATTAATTAGACCTTGAGTGAATATTTAGCTGTGAGTTCAGTGGATTTGGTTACTTTTTGGGGAAAATAAGCCACTGCCTGAACTCGTTTTTGATGCTTGTGGTTGTTTTTTTGATAAATTATCATTTGCCCCGCATTAAGCGCTATACACTAAGCTGTGGGAATATTAGAGAGAAGGTTTACTGCGGCTAAAACAACATCACCGCGTCTGGAAGTAGTGGAGATTCCTGACTTCACTGAAATGTCATTAGATAATAATTCCTAAAGACAGACACCAGGTCCCTGCTGTCAGCATTTTGTAATGAATCCAGAGGAAAAGGTTAAAGGCATTTACGCCCGTCGATTCTGGATATACGTCTAACCAAAGGTCCTATCAGGCCCAGAGCCATTACCTTAGCCTTTAGAATTATTAGGTCGCTTCTTGAGAATCAGCTCACTAAAGCCCAGATAGACGCACTTTAACAGGTTTTATTAGCCGATTATGTGGCGCGGCAGAGTCAACAAAGAGGAAAATAACTTCTGCAGTCTTACACTCCATACAGAAGTAAATTTTTAATAAAAACTTCACCGGGAGAACACGTCTTTCACCGACCTTGACTTTGACTTAAGTATCTTGTGCTTGCAGATCACAAAAAAAAACAAAAAAAAAATGCCGTACATGGCATTTTCTTAAAAATGCAGAGCCCAGAGCGCAGAGGAAAAAAAAAAAAAAAACAGACATTTCCAGGCAAGACCTAATCACAGACTCCCTCCTTAGTCTTCCTCTGCCTTTTTGCTTTTTCATTATCTCCTCTCCGTGATTAGCTTACGGCTTGTTTGGCAATCATGAATTAAAATGCTGATTGTGGTGTTTACATTTTAACTGCTAAGAACAACTGCATGCTTGGTTTGAAATCTGAGGGGGCAATTTGGGGGGTAATTTGCGGAGGTGAGCGCAACGTTTTGCCATCGCTGGCGCCTCGTTTGCGAGTTCACTTGATTTGAATGCGGAGGGCGAAACAGACGAGGATCCTTGTCAGCTTCACGTGGCGGCGCGCGGCGGGAAAAAAAAAAATAACCCGAGCTTAACGCTAAAATAAAAACCTGAAGCCGTCGTCTCGAATATGTTTGTATGCACAGATGACTTTTTAGTGTAAGATGAGTCAAAAAGGGGGGCTTGTGGTAATACTGCAGTGATTAGTAGTAATGTGTGTGTGCGTGCGGTAGGTTAAATATTAAAGTGTGTGTGTGTGTGTGTGTAAGCTTAAATCCATGACAGAAGAACTCTAAGCCGTGGGCTAGATGTGCCGGTCGTGAGTCACACAGTCTCTCACCAGGGACTGCATATGACTGCAGGTGAAGATTACCCAGGATGTAACACACACACAAATACACACACTCGCACCCAAGGAGTGAAATCCTTCAGAATCTCATCTGCGCCGCATTATTTAGGCGAGAGACAGTGTTCTTTCGTCACCAGCAGAGCCACGAACAGGACAATTAAGCCTAACGAAGCTGTTAGAACACATTGGCAACGCCTCGTGACAGTGATGAAGCTACAGGTGAAGGTACGATTTTGTTAACGGCTGAAGTTTCAGAACTGTCACAATTTTTTTTCTGCATATTAAAAGGAAAAACAGTGTCTCTGAGTGCTTTGAAGAAGCAGTCGTGTGACCAGAATATCATAAATTTGAATCATTAGTGGCTGATAATAATAGAGGAGGTAGATGTTATGGATGAAGCCAGTATCCAGTGTAGACATTTGCATATATACTAGTATGTGTAGACATATACACAAACACACACTCACACATCATGTTCTTCAAGGCTATAATCTGCTTTCTAAGTAGTTATATTCAAAACTGTCTTCAAAAAACAATGACAGGAAAGATAGAGAGAAGTCATGGCCTGGGTGTGTTCAAACACTACACTGTAAAAAAAATAATAATAATAATAATAAAAATTCAGTTTAAAAAAAAGTGAAAATCTTGCGGCAAAGGTGTGAGAAAAATATGTAAAAAAATAAAATAAAAATAAAAACTGTGAAAATAATGTCAAATATCTGTAAAGTTGTTATATTTTAGGTGGTTTAAATGCAGTAAAACTGTAATTGCATCGTCAAACATTGTAAAAGAGCATTTATTTTTATTAAGGGAATTACATAGTTGTTTTTTTTTACTTCATACTTGTTTCCTTTGATTTTACAAGATGTTATCTGTTATTCAGCAAGACTGAATTTGTAAAATAACAGTTTAAAAATTAATTAATAAACTTTTCATTCCTTAATATATATAATATTTCTTCCATATAACTGCCAGTGTCTGTAAAATAAAAAAGTAAACACATAAAAAAAGATCTGAATCCTGAAAAAATGAAAAAAAAATACGATAATTATACTGTCAAATATTGTATTTAAAAAAAGCAGATTTTTTTTATTTTAGTTACAGTTTCTGTCACTTTTTAATGGTTAACATATAAATTAATGCTTCTTTTTCTTTGATTTTACTAGTTATATATAACTTAACAAATCAGACAGAATCTAGTAGTTTGAAACAAATTATAAGTAATCATTAAAAACTAATATTTTTTACAGTGTACAAAGATCCTTTGTCTCCTACACTGTTTGAACACCGTCGAGTGCCATGTGAGCGCCATGATCATGACTTGAATCCGCTGCCGTGCCGACGCCGTAGGTGACTAGTTGGAGTCATGCATAGCCGGAATTAAGAGCCCACCATCACGCTTCACGTCTGGCAGCTCTTATGGGCTCCAATTAAGAGAGAAAATCACATCAAGGCACCTGACAAGACAAAGACACTGCAAATATTACAGCGCAATCCCTGTTACAGGTGACTTAATGGTGTTATCTGAGACATTCAGACCCACTGGGTGTTGCCGGGGCACTAACTGTCAAACTCCTGCCTTCACTTTACATTTCATTTGCAGTCGGGGAGGTTGCGGACAAGGAAAATAATCCAGGAATTAGCCCCACACTAGCATTGTAAAATACATGTCAACTCCAGTATCTTCACTTGATCTGTCGCTTCTGTGGTCCGCTTTGCATGTAGTTGTTTCACCGTGACACACCACAATGGAGACATCCATCCATCCATTATCTATACACCGCTTAATCCTCACTAGGGGGGGCTGGAATCTATCCCAGCTGACTCAGGGTGAAGGCAGGAGACACCTGGACAGGTCACCAGTCTATCACAGGGCTACACTTAGAGACAGACAACCAAGGACACTCACATTCACACCTACAGACAATTTAGAATCACCAGTTAACCTCAGCATGTTTTTGAACTGTGTGGGAGGAAGCCAGAGAGAACCTACACTGCACGAGGAGAACATGCAAACTCCACGCAGAAAGATTCCAGTGCCCCCACTGGGACGCAAACCGGCGACCTTCTAGCTGCGAGGCAACAGTGCTACCAACTGCGCCACCCTGCAGCCCGCAATGGAGACATATAACACATAATTCTTTGTTTGTTGATGGGCACCTTCTAAATGATCTGGACTTCAATCCCAGTCAAAGCACAGAAGGAACCAACAGTTTCAACGGGAAAGACTCACATGCACAGACATAGACAAACTCGCACACATCGAGGGAGTTTCTTCAGAGTATCTTTACATTGGAAATAGCTGTTTGCCGCTATATTGATGTATAAAATGTCATATGCAGAACCTTTAAAAATATGCTCCACTCCAAGTCATTACAATGAAAACTCCCAATTACCGCTTGGTGGATACATGTGACATTTAAGCACTGAATATGATTTCAGAGCTCTTAAAAAGCGGGCCGCTTCGGTTTGAACTTGTAAACTTTCCTTTTTGTATTGTCTATTGTTTATTGCTTGTTTGTTTGCTTTTAACATTTGAAGCTTAACGGGGATTATTTAATTTGATTTGAAGTGATGTTAGGGAGGTCTTGAAAAGCTTCACTCAGAGGTCACATTAGTAGAGGTTGTTTTTTTTTTTTGCAGTCGTTCAACCTCGGAATAAAAGCCTTTTTTTTTATTATTATTATTATTGTGATAATAATGTAGTGGTCTTCGTAAAAGTCTACCAAATGAAGGGACAAAGGCACTTCTTCATCACATGTCACCCTGCATATGTAGAACACATATATTCCGCCTCCAACATACATTAACTACCAGCCTGTGTTTTTTTAATGGAGTAACAGCACATGGAATTCCATTACCCACTTGAGTTTTTCCCTCCTTCATGCTAATTCTCTGGGAGAAAAGATGCTGGATAATTGAAAAGCCTCGTGCAGACACTCAGACACAAGATGTGAAATGAGATGAGTGGCTGTGGAGGGGTAAATGCTATATTACACAGAGCACACTCTCTCTTTTTTCTCGCATCACACGCATACATCTGCAAATGCATGTATATTTTTAGTTTTACACTTGTCTTTCCTCATCCATCAGGTGCTTTTTTTTTTCTTTTTTGTCCCCGTGTGTTTACGCCAAACAGTGTCTGTTTCCCCCATCACCCTCCCTCCTTTCCCTCTCCATTCTGACAGACCTAATATAAGATGTTTGATGTGTACCTGTGTGCATCAGCGCGTATATGGCCGGCAATGTATTGCTTCTATCAAGTTACCCCTACCTCGGCAGGGAAAGATAGATATTATCACGGTTATGGCTCATGGCCTCTGATAACATTACAGCTTCTTATTTGACTTTGTATTTTCTTACCTCCCACATTTGATTCCCCCCACGGAAATAAAGAACCGGGAAAATATACCTCGAAGCTGTTTTCACAACTAGTTGCTTGCAGTACACGCAGTCAGCATTATCGCCGGTAAATAACTATTTTTTATTAAGCCGAACAGCGGAGTCATTTTTATCTCCGCTGCTCTTTAATGCAGATTTTCCAGGTGAGACAACAGACTGTGTTATTTCAGCTTATGACTAAACTAACAACGAAAATGCTATCATTGCATGAATATTTATGCCACTTGCACCGGTTGTTTCCTATGAGGTCGACATATAACACCGGATTATTAACATTATACCTTCCCCGGGGGTGACACTGTTTACATAATGACTGTTTACAGCCGGTTGAGCTCAACTGACAAACCAGCTAGCAGATGGTGAGTGGACACATGTGCGATACATGAAACGGTCTGGACTTACATGAGAAGCTGTGCACCTCATAAAGGATCACCGGTTCTCATTTTCTATTTTAAGGTTGTGTGAGGGGGGTTTAAAGCATCAGTCAGAGCTTTTGTGACTGGTGGCGCAGACCTCTGATAGGAATATTGTGCTATATATGGACGCGGTTGTGTGCCGACGCCACCTGATGAAAAGCGCTAGAATTGAGTTTTTATGTTGTTATAATTGATTTAGCTGCTGTTATAAGCTATTGGATACAGCGTGTGGAGGATATACCACCTCCCCAAACACTATACAATGCATCTTTAAGATAAGATAAGCTACAACTTTATTAATCCCAAAGGAAATTCTTGCAGCAGATATTGCTCAGAAAAATGACATAGCATAAGAAAAGCAGTGCCTAAAAAGTAGAA
>NW_007579938.1:13015-15133 GCF_000690725.1 Stegastes partitus
CAGAAAGGGGAGGAGTTATCCAGTTTCCTGTGGCGTTCTGTGCTGCCCTTTGGTCTTAGTCTACAGCTAAGGCGACTCTGATTTTACCCTGTAAACCCATAAATATTCACCCTTCACCCTTTTTTCCTTCAGGTTCCTATTAAATACAGTGCAGTGGCAGCTTCCTTCATGCACAAACAGCACTCTATCGACTCTATTATTGATGCACCAACCAACTTATTTCTCTCCCAGTACCGATTCCGTTAGCTCCACTCGAGGTATTGGCTGCCACCAGTCCGTTAGCGCCGCTTTCTTCTTTTCCCAAACAAAACAATCGCCGAATTCCATTTAGCTGCATCAGTTTCAAGGTCCCGATATCGTGCACGCCGGCTCGGTACTGTCACGGCTTTCTGTGAGGCTTGAATGGAGCTGTGCCGTCATTAATCTGTTTAGCTACACCTGTCCTTTTGCTTCTGTGGCAAGTCAAAGTGTAAGATTTAAAGAAAAAGTCGTGGATTTAATATTTAAAGTCAAAGTATAAAAATATTAACATCAAAATATGCTTGAGGTGCCAGCTAAGAAATTATTTATACGTCTCCATTAACTTCACACAAAGTGCAGTGATGAGGAAAAAACAAAATTAATATTGCATTATTGGATTGTAATTATTGATGCATTAATGTGCTCATCACTTTATGTTGCAGCTGGAGAGAGTGGAGCGACTTTTAATTACTTCATAGAGTGCTGGAATCAATAAAATCTCATCTATGTTTATCTAATGTAAGATATTATAATTTACGTCTGGGTTGTACATTTTTATGAAGAACCAAAATGCTGAAACTGAAAAGAAACTAATTAGTTTTTACATAAATATGCAAGGAAGGTTCAGTATTGGCCTGAACTCTGTAGTGAGCGCAGCAGTATAAAACGAAATGCTGAAGATATATTCAAATTTCTCCCTAAAGTTGTCGCACTTGACTAAATGTACCAACCATTGAAGGTAAGATGAGATCAGGGACGGAATAGTGTTTCAGATTTGTAGCATGCCGGTTAGATTTTTTGCTAAGTTGATAAACTTCACTTAAAATGACATTTTAACTAAGTGTCCTTCAGCAACATGAGGCCACGAGACATAATAACACAGCATCTGCCCGTTTTTTGGCTGTGCAAAATTTAAAAAATAAATAAATAAGCCGACATGACATGCAGTGAACCTGGAACTAACATGGCTCCAGGGAGTCTGAGGCCTCGAGGCATTTGTCTGGTTTGTTACATGGCTGGTAATGCAGCCCCGTGTGTAGTGCTCACTAATGCAGAGAAACATATTTAAGTTTTCAGAATCGACTTTGTAGGCCAAGTAAGTAAACACATACAAAGGAGTTTGATCCTTGTGTTTTCTTTGCTGTCTTGTACAAAATAGAACATCCATCCATCCATCATCTATACACCGCTTAATCCTCACTAGGGTCATAGGGGGCTGGAGTCTATCCCAGCCGACTTAGGGCGAAGGCAGAGGACACCCTGGACAGGTCACCAGTCTATCACAGGGCTACACTTAGAGACAGACAACCAAGCACACTCACATTCACACCTACGGACAATTTAGAATCAAAATAGAACATGTGCATTAAAAAAAAAGAACAGATTATAGACGGGAAATTGGTGTTTAACTGCGAAGTGCAACTATAGACGTGTGTGGACCAGTGTTTCGAGGGAAGAGGAGTTTTTGGTGCAAAAATACAAGTTTAGTGCACATGCAGTTAGTACCAATGAATATAGATATTTACAGCTTATATGCATGAGGTAGGTGGAGGATGGTGCAACGGAACAGAGGAACGTGATGCGTTGGGATTCAGGAAGAGTTGTTCCTGACTGATTTCTGTGTCTGGTTGTTTTGGCGTTCAGCTGTGATGCCGTTGTGACAATTTTAGCTGTTCTTTAAAAGACGAGCGTGACTGGAAATGTCCTTTTCCCTCACCTGTTACCTTGGTGACGCTGCTGTAAGAACATGAATGGATCTGATTAATTTTTAAACTTGTTTACTTGTAACCATTGCGCTCATTTTGAACATGTTAAAGACCCCCTCTGGTGAGAATCAAGCGTTTTACCTTGTTAACATGTCCATATGGTGTTTTTGTT
>NW_007579938.1:16133-24072 GCF_000690725.1 Stegastes partitus
AGGGGTTAAATCAACAACCAGAGATTTTAATCCAAGCTTTCCAATCCCATAATGTCTTGACTTGCTTCTCAAGCCTGCAAATTTAGCTGTGTATTTAAACAGCCTTGCACATATACCCAGATTTTTATTACGCTCTTTTCAAACTGGATTTTATGCTCTTTTGAATGTTGTTTTATTCTGTCTTGCAAGAAAAGAGCTGGTAGTGCACTGCTGTAAAGTAACCAATGCATTGTTTTGTAATGTAAATGCTTTATATGTTTTCTTTGATATACAGAGATTAGTTTTTAGGAGTTAAAGACAAGCCTTTAAAGAAAATTTATATGGATATTACTCAGGTTCATAAAACTTCTCAAGTGCCCCTGAGTTGTTAAAGTAGAAGTTTGGAGGAGTTTTTAGGGGTTAAATCAGCAACCGGAGAGGGACTTTAAAGTATTTTGTTTAATTTAAGATTTAAATTGCTTGAACTCACAATAAGTTCTCATGAAAACGGATAAAAAAAATCTCACTTTCTAGCCAAAAAGTATTCAGCAAATAGAGGAGGGGAAAAAATACCTCTATTGAGTGTTGATTTATGCTAATTTGCTCCTCTGGTGGCATTCCTGAGTTGACACAGAATAATCAAGGAAAGAGGGTGAGAGTTTGGTGCCTGTAGTTATTAATAATTAACAACTTCAGCCGGCACCTTCACTCGGAAAACATAGAAAAAGATGCACAAGACACACTTAAATGCGCATTACACCGAAAGGCTTTTTTTTGTGTCTTGTAGTTTTTTTTTTTCCCCCTCAAACGGCACATGCATGGATACACACAAACATATGTAACACAAGCGCTCTTTTATTCCTTCCTCTCGCTCGTACACACACCCCGCCCACGCGCTCACCTCATCCCTCCGCTACAGCCACGTAGATGTAAAACACACACATTTCCACAGGCTCCTTCAGCAAAAAAATTTCACACCACGCTGCCACTGACACTCCAAAACATGATACGAGGGCTCTTCGGGGACGTCTGCCTGTCACTCATCCATGTCAACCAAAGGCACTTCGGGGAGTACAGTTTATGTAGCAGACCTTCTGATGCACCACATCGCCCTGCCCGCCGCCGCCGCCGCCGTTTCCAGCAAGTAATAACTGCTGAAGCTGGACAAACAGAGCAACATTATTACAATGTACCCATGCGGTCCGTGGCCTTAGCCCTGGCCTAGGCGATGTATATTTCATGGATTAAGATGAAAAATTCAATGAGAAACAACAAACAGTGCGCCTGCCTCTATCTTCTTTGCTCTCTGACAGCCAAAAACCCCCTGGGGTACGCTCGTGTTTTCACAGCTTCATGGTAGGACATGAATCCCATTCGCGCGAGTGATGAAGAGACGGAAGGAGAAGATGAAAGAGACACAGAGTATGGCATCGTGTACATCCAAAAGGAGAACAAATACAAGGGTCTGAATGAAAAAAAAAGAAAAGAAGGAGAAGAAAAGAATAAAAATAGGTGGGAGGAAAGGAGTTGGGTGAGGAGGAGGGGGGTGGGTGGGAGAAGAGATGGAGAGATGTGGGTATTTTAGAATTCAGAGCAGGATCAGAGACAAACTTGGCTCAGATAGGTCTCAGCACACAAGCACATTGGCTGTGAATTCCAAATTATGTGTTGCCTTTCTGTCTCACTCTGACGCCCCACCACCCGCTTTCTCCCTCTTATCTCTCACTCCTTCTTATCTTATGCTCTCGTTCTTTTTCCACCACGCCGCTATTGTTTTCGCACTGAAGGCTAGATGGAGTGCTGTTCGGTCAGTCGGTTCGAAAGCCAGCTGCAGTGCAAGAAAAAAAAAACGACTCCACTGAAGCTCCTGGTAGAGGTTGCACAGTTCAGATGATGCTCGCTGAGGTGTGGACGCAGGGTGGTCATTACGGTGGCGGCCATCTTATCTTCACAACTAAACCGTTTACTGATTTTGAATAAGGCAGCTGAAAAATGTAATCAGTTACTCGTGTCTTATTGTGAATTCCTGCCACAGCTACAGGTTCGTACCTTGCGTGCATCAAGAGGATAGACTGCACATGAAAGACGGATGTAGCCACCACGAAGTCACTTGTTGGTTTGTGCATTGCAATTTTGAAACCAGGAGTTTGGAATTTGGTCGTCACCATCGTTCGTTACCAGATGTAACAAGCAAAGAGTGGACTAAACTGAGAACTCGAGGACACGATGCATGGCGATATTGTCAATCCCAAGGGGGTAAAATCTCCAGAAACCTCTAAAAATCCTTACTCGCCCAACAACAAATTGCGGAGTTTCCAAGCAAATCACTAGCTGCTGAGCATAGTTTAGCTTTTCAATCCTGTATCACAAAAATTATGATTCTGTCCAACTAAACTGTATTCTAAAGCCCATGCTGCTCTAAATGGGACCATAATTTACTAATATAACACCATGTGGTATTCAAAAAGTCTTAGAACTAGCCATTAACACTTTAAACTCAATGGAAAAATGTCTATGGAGGTAATAAATTAAGAAAGAAGTAGGGACAGTGTGCTTGGTTGTCTGTCTCTAAGTGTAGCCCTGTGATAGACCTGTCCAGGGTGTCCCCTGCCTTCACCCTGAGTCAGCTGGGATAGACTCCAGCCCCCCCTGCGCCCCTAGTGAGGATTAAGCGGTGTATAGATAATGGATGGATCCTTGTAGTTCATCTACACTCTAAGCAGCAGATTAGTGTCATTCACTTCATGGTGTTCCTTACCGTTACACACCATTACTGTTTTGACTCAGTCTCACTTCTCTCATTTGTATTCCCCTAAGAAATAAAACCTTAAAACCCAATTTTCCCAACACCAAATGGCAGAGTCAGAGTTAGTGACGAGTTGGTGAAAATTCTTGAGTTTTTCAACCCTGCATTCCAAAAAAAATGACATTTCTTTGAAACTAATTTGTATTCTCGGGCACATTTTCTTCCCCAAAGACTTTAACATAGTAGTAAAGTCTTCTAGGTTGAAAGTCCATGAAAGGCGTAAATCAGCAGCAGAACTTTCAACCAGCACACCGGCGATTATGAGCTGTATGGAACCATTATTCTTTGATTTATCTTTAATTTTCCCTTTTTGACTTTCGGTTTTCAGTTGCTGTTTGATTGGGTTTGGGAAAATATCACAATATGGTTGAAGCTTTTGCAATTATAGCTACTTGTTGGAAGTTTGGTTAAGCAAAGACGCCAAAATGACTTAGTTAGGTTTGGAAAAAAGCACAGTTTAGAAGAAAATACAACCCTTTCACAATATGTCTGAAGCTTTCACCCCATTTATTAGATGCTTGGTTGGCTGATTGGTTGACAGTAAAAGCAAAGATATGTTGTTTAGCAACGTAATCGTGATACATCACAAACTGATGTAATGTGGCAGAAAACACATTTACTGGAAAATGTAAATGAGGACGCAGTGTACTTGTAAAGGAATGTAATTTTGGGGAGTCAGCTCTGAGCATTGAGATGTTTCCATCAGAAGTCGTTACTCAGCGTCTGCTTGATGCGCGAAAAGGGGCAAATATCAGCTAACGGCGTTCTCCATATCAACTTAGTTACTGTCCAACACTAGTCCTAACAACAAATAACTGCCTTTTAGTGGCTGCACTTTCTTAGATGGAGACAGATGCTCTCTGAGATCAAAGCGCCTCACTTCACTCGGCGGCATCATAATTTCCTCTATTTACCCAGCTCCAGACACAATGCTATGTGTGCTCGAGTGACGAGCGGGGATAGCCTGTGACGAACACTTAATGAAAGATCAGAGGGATTTGGAATTGATTGAGGTGTATCTCAGCCACAAGGCTGTGAGCCATCTCCAGCTCCAAAGACACTCCTAAATCCTTCCCCGCCAGGCTTCCAGCCACTTCTCTGCTCCCGAACCACCTCCTCACCTGAGCCGGGACAAAGAGTCAGGTATAGGGGAGACAGAGATGGAGAGAAAGAGAGAGTAAAAACCAAATAAAAGAAAGAGATTTTAGCAAATTGACTCCCTTTCGGATTATTGACGAGAAGAGAGGAGGGGGAGCGAGGAGGGTGGGGGGGAGAGTGGATGATGAATTGCAGGCCTGCTCAAGTGATAAACGTCAACATTAGAAAATAAATCTAGCGGAAAGAAGGCAAGGGAGAAAAAAAAAAAAATCTTCTGCCTTCAGTATCAGCGACGGTGTGGCAGATTGGCTCACTCACAAACACAAGCACATACATCCACACTGCAAATGTATTCATTGAGGATTAAGCGCCTGCTGGTTAAAAAAAATAAAAAAATAGCAGCAAGAAGTTTTTTCTTTTTTTTCTTTTTTTCGTCTCCCTCACTGATAAAAAAAAAAAAAAAAAGAGGGGGATCAAATTTGAGTGCGAAGCTCTTTCACAGATGGAGTGTGTGAAATGCGAAAGTGAGTACCTGTGCATTTTACCGAGTGCAAGTTTGTATTTATTTAATCCTCCCATTATTGACTCTCACCATGACAAAGCTCTATTGACAAGGAGACAAAAAAAAGGCTATATGACTTTTTTAAGAAGCCGGGATCATCAGAATACCAATCTATAGGGATGAAAGATATTTCCTACTGGATGGCTCTTGTGTAGAATTATTATAAGCACTGAATCAGTGAAGGTTATGGAGTGTGTGTCAGACTTTTATTGATCCTCAGACGTTCTGGGCAGAGGCAGCGGGGCAAATGGCCAAGGACATGACAGCCCGGTCTTCCATCCCCACATCTCTTGTTCTGCTCCTGCATTGCCCTCAGCTATTTCCTCTGTGTCTTTATTGTAGTGGAAAAAAAAAAAAAAAAACCAACATATTTTCTATTTTTAGTGAAAGCTCTGTAAAGCTCTGCGTCTGCGCCTCAGCGCAGTCACATACATAACCGCAAGATGCAGCACATTTCCTTTCGGGTCAGAGCTGGCTCCGAAGAGAACTGAATCCAGTCTGACCAACGGGGTTGCGACCTTTTTTTCTTCTTCATCCTGAGACGTGCATGAGCATGTGTGGCGACTGGTTAGAGGATTTTCTGGCTGGTTCAATTTTATTTATTTATTAATCAAAGGGTCGTTTTACGGTTGGGGAGCAGAGGTTAAATCAAAGAAAAAAATGAAAGGAAAAGTCTACTCCTGTACTTTGAGCTATCGTGTTTAATCAATATGTGATTCTTACTGCATTCTGGTCTTTTTTTTTTTCTTTTTTTTTTTTGCTCCTTGACTCCAGTATATGGAAGTATTTCTTACTGTATGGACGTATTTACTCTGCAGGAAATGGATAGACAATGCGTTGTCAGTTTTACATGTAATGTTGTCCAATTTCTTGGAATAATCCTTTAAAATTGGTGTATTTTGATATAAATTCATTAAAAGCAGACACTATGTTAAACTGGTGCATCATCACTGAAATTTAAAAAATATATATTTTTAGTTTTTACCTCAGCTCCGCATTTCTATTTTAAAATGGCAGTGTACCGATGACAAGTCTCAAAAGTACATTTCCAGGGTTTCATGCGTTTTCAACAACCACAAAATCCAGTCCTGTCAACTTAAAGGTTTTGACTTTCTGTATCATTATTCTTACTCAGAACTGGTTTGCAGTTCTAACATGTTCAGCTGAATTACTGCGATATTACAGCTTGCCATTGTGTAGCCTAACGTGTAGTTTTGAGCTAAGTTGTGAGCTGGTGTGCTCGAGGAAGCAACCCTGCAGAGCCATTTTAAGGCAGAAAGAGGCTGTTTTCATTGGAGAAAACCCCCAAATATGTAACGCTGAAACACAGAGATGAGTTTTTAGGAGTTTAATCTGCAACTGGAGAGGGACTTCGGGTTTTTCTGTTCGTTTGAACCAGTTTCGACCTCTGGACAAGGTCAGTTCCATGCAAAACTTAAAAAATAAACACAAATGTGTCTATCTCTATAGATTTAAACTGCAAGCAAGTACAAGACTATAAATATGTAGAGAATGTTTTGAACAGATGCATACAAATCTGATTTAAATCTTCCTTTTGTTGTCAGTTTTATGGCTTTAGGAGGAAGATTTTCTACTGTAAATGCAATTGCAGTGTTGTCCCAATATCGAATCAATCATGAAGCGACAAAATAATTGTATATGTATGAATAGTAGAAAACAAAGTACATTTACTGAAATACTGCACTTAAGGGAAATTTGTAGATACATTCATTTTTCTTGAGGGTTACCAGCTCATGCAGCTTTATATTTGTACTTGTCTATATTTCACTGTCAAATACTGCATCATTTAACTTCCCTGCATTTATTTAATTTGCTAGTTGCATTGCAGATTTAGATAATAATATCAAAATAATTAATAATGAAAAATGTAGTCAACAAATAAATTGCAGACATGATTATATATCATAATCTTATAACACTGTCAGCTGACAAGTTTGATGAGCCTCAAGAACTTTCACAAGAGTATAAATACTTTGTTTGAACAGCCTGTTAGACTTGCTCCAAGTTCTTTCCTCAACTTTATTCAAAATAATGAGTGTACTTATGGCACTTACTGTCTCAGAACATTGTCTTCCCAGCAAATACTAGCAAAGTTCTTTCCAAGAAACATCCTCAGAAATTTTTAAACAGGAACTTGGGATGTTTTTTAAGCTTAAACCTGTATATTTCATAGGTACGCCTAAGGAGAGTATGATTCACCCCCATGAAAACAAGTTCTACATCAACCTCTGGGGTTGTTCAGTTCGAGTGGCTGTTTACTCGGCAGTGGAGCACAATGCAACGATATTATTAGCTGCATTAAGGATTCAGTGCTTTTTGGAGCTTGAGCCGTTTCTACTAAAGCTAAGAGTCACGATGTCCTAGCCTGCGCACTGCCTTGATTTTGACTGTTTTACAAAAAAAAAAAAACATAATTAGAACTATTTATACCCACAAATACGAGCAAAACAACATTTTAAAGTAAAATTTCCTCTGAGATTATGGTGATGTGTGCACATACAAAGTAAAAATAGGGCCAAGGCTCACCAAGCGAGTGCAATCAGTGGAAGTTGTGTATGCGCAATCGGTGCTCCCACGCCCCACAGTGATGCCCTGTGGAAGATCTAAGCCCACGGCCATGACAGTGTGAGTCAGATGGCAGATGTTAAGCACAGCTCTCTTGACCCCTCCACTCCCCTTCCCTCCCGCCCTCCTGAATTTCACAAGACTCCTTTGATTAAGTTGGTTTGAAGGCTGAAGAGCACATGCGTAATTCATTCTTCCCGCATTATCTTTAATTCATTGACATCTTGCTAGAACATGCCAGACTGGCCAAAGAAAGAGAAAGAAAAGACGTACTTTCTCTGACTTCTTTGATGGTTCAAGCAGCTCATCCGCTTGGCAGATTCTCTTTAAAATACTGTATTCATCATATTTTCTCTCCTGCTGATAAGACACATTGCCTTTGATTAGGAGAAAAAAAAGGAGGGGGGAGAAAACTGTTCTTTGCATATACATGATGCAATTGCACACAATTTGGAAGAAAAAAAAAAATCAGATGTGGCTCTTGTGCAGTGTTCCCAGTGTTGAATTGCCCTAACCTGGGCATGTGTTGGCTGTTCTCCAGCAGGCTTCTGCCTGGACAGCAATTAATGTCATTTGGAGTGAAGAGGGACCTCATGACTCATTACATATGCCTTTTGCTCGGAAAAGCCTCCGAGGGGCCTTCTACTCTTGTGTGGTAATGCTGCCACTTGGGGGATGGCACAAGTTGGATAACGCTCTAATTATAAAATTCACTATGAAAAATGTCTGCTGCTGTGCTGGCAGGGATGAGATTAAACCTTGTTTTGGCTTTAGTTTGTTTGAGCTTCGAGTGCCTACAGACTCCATAGTGTCTATATGGAAACTGTGGGTTTTTTTAGCCATTTGTGCAATTATTGTCTAACAGCCTCCAGTGTGAGTTTTTTGACGGTTTTCTTTTTTTTTTTTTT
>NW_007579938.1:25004-75625 GCF_000690725.1 Stegastes partitus
CCATTTGTGCAGTTGTTTTCTAAACTGCCTTCAGTTAAAGTTTTTGGATGTTTTGTTCTGGGTGGTTAAGCTTTCAGAATGGCTGTTTTTTTGGAGAGAGATGAATGCTATTGGCAGTTATCCATGAAAGTCTGGTTAAATTTTAGGATTAGTTTGCAAAAGCACGCCTTACAGTTTATTTCTAGTGCCTACAGACTCTATAACTTCTACATGGAAACTGTGGGGTTTTGCTATTTATTGTCTTGCTGCCTCCAGTTTACATTTTTGGACACTTTTTGGGAGGTTTTATATTTCTAGAATGGCTGTTTATTCAACGAGCTATTGCAAAAAATAATGCTATCAGTTAGCCATGAAAGTCCGGTTAAAATTCAAAAATGGTTTGCAGAAGCATGCCTTGTGCCTACAGACTCCATAGCTTCTATATTTATATTTTCTCCATTTGTGCAATTATTGTCTAACTGCCTTCAGTTAAAGCTTTTGGATGGTTTGTTCTGGGCTAAGTTTTCAGAATGGCTGTTTATTGCACAGAGAGGAATGCTATTGGCAGTTAGCCAAGAAAGTCTGGTTAAATTTCAAAAATTAGTTTGCAAAAGAATCAAAAGAACGCCTTACACTTCACTTCTTGTGCCTACAGACTCCATAGCTTCTATATGGATGTTGCAGGGTTCTGCAATTTGTGCAATTATTGTCTAAAACTTCCTTCAGTTTGAGGTTTTTGACATTTTTTTTTTGCGTGGGGTTAAGTTTTGAGAATGGCTGCTTATTGAAGAAAGAGGAATGTTATTGGCAGTTAGCTCAAGAAAGTCTGGTTAAATTTTAAAAATAGTTTGCAGAATCGTGCCCTGCGATGCACCGGCAACTGCAGCGGAAGAAACAGGTGACGGTGACATTGACAGCCGTGTATTTTTGGCGTTATGCGAAGCATTACCTGACATTATTTCACGAGTTTAGCTGTCGAGTGTAGCGGAAAGGAAGGATCGGTTTAAATCATGTGCGTTTCTGTGCTATAACCTGTGTCAACAGTCTTTCTGAATGGACAAGGAGGCCCATCTGTGCCTCGCATGGCTGACTCTAGTGGACCTCCCCTCTCGACTACTGTAACCTGTTCACAGTCCTGGCTCAGTGGAGCACACCCTGACAAATAGCGGAAGAGAAGGGTAGTGAGAACGAGATAGAGGACGGAGACAGTGGAGGCGAGAGAGAGGAAACGTTGATGGTGAGGGAGAGGGAGCAGCAGACAAGGGGCTGAAGATATGGAGAGAGAGTGAAAACACAGATAGATGGAGGTGGAGAGAGTCAGTGCAGTGTGTCTAATCTCCCTTCAGGGGCGGCGGTGTAAGGACGCCTTCTATGACAGATAAACTCACCCGACAGCGAGCCCAAAAATGACAGACACCCACTGCGCCCCGACTTGGCCGAGAATCCCCTCAGCATCTGGCGGGAAGGAAGGAAGGAGGCAGCACCTCGTTTCCACCCAGCTTTGTGCGGAGCAGGCAGGAGAAAGGCGGTGGGCGGTTTTGTTAGCGGGGCAGCGCCAGAGCTGGGAGGTGAAAAGGAAAAGGAGTGAGTGGAGTAATGTTTGCTTTACTGTGGCAAACACAGATGGGGAAGGAAGCAGCAGGAGGTGTTGTTTTCGTTCTTTCTTTTTTTTTTCCTCAATCGTCTTCCTTCACTCTGCCGAAGATTGTTTAGATCCGAAGGTATGGCTGGAACAGAACACCTGAGCTATTTGTCACCTGTTACTATTTTTCTTTTTTTTTTTGATGGAGATTGAGACTCTTCATTCTTTCCGAGGAACAGCCTGCTCGCTCCACATTAGCGGAGGAGAAATTGTGTCTGCGATTATGTGTTTTTGTCAGACTGCGCCGTTCTCAGTCTCTGTCTGAAGCTTGAAATAAAAAAAAAAGAAAAAGGAGAAGAAGAAGCAAACATTTGTCAAATCGTGAAGGCACACCTGAAGGAAGGCCTGGAGAAAATTAGATTCTGTATTTAAAATGAAACCTATTTCGAATCGGGGCAACCCCATCCCTGGAGTTTCACATGTAAAAGTGCTCGTCTCCACCTCTCGCGGAGAGCATGAAGTCGGTGCTTCTGCAGACTTTGGAGCAGTTGAAGGTGGCAGATGCTCATTATGTGAGCTTGTGTGTGACACAGCAATGAGTCCCCTGCAGTCTTGTTCGGGAGCTCGGGCCGACCTGGGACAGACCTTCAGAATCACTGTGACATTTTAAAACAACCTCCCACTGTCTTGCAAGATAGACAATATATTTGTCACTTTCTCTGGCTCACTATTCCCTGCCCTCTGTGAACCTCTATGTAGTTATCTCTGAATAGAAAAAACATCAACATATATATGTGCCAACATGCAGTCTATATGTCTCTCCCTGACCCATCCATGCTGCTGCTGCTGCGTGAGCAAACTGTTGCAGCCATCTCAAACTTGTCACCCTTGAAATGAGAATCCCGAAAAGCCAGATAAAAGCGCGATGATAAAAGCATCAGCTTCTTTGATTGTGCACTTTGACATGCTTACAGCGTGCATCAGCATGCGTGCTAAGCTCCCAACATGCAAGAAAGCACGGGGGCATAATCAATCATTTGGAGGCCCTGATTAATGTTAATGGCATTTCTCAGAATTACATTGGCATCTCCTTGCATTCCAATCACCTAGATTTCATGCCTCCTCTCTGCAGGCAGCCCCTGTTAATTGTGAGAGAGGAGAGCCGCAATGAGCGCTATCTGCTGAGCCTTTGATATGCACTTATCTTTTAGCAGTTTCATATTATGGAAAAGAAAATTGCCTTTAAAAAATGACTGGTGCCTTATTACTTTTGGGCCAATTAATTTCATGAAAAATAATGCCTTTTTGAAATGGCGGGGAAAAAAATAATTATGGGGAATAATTGACAAGGAAGGACAAGCATGCAGGGAGGATGTAAGAAGACATGAATGCAAATTTACTATTATTTTGTAGTTCATAAATAATACTCCTTTTTTTTTGCGGTAGAGGCGAGAGAGGTTTGACGACAGCTTGGCCTGAAAGTGTCCAAAGCATTCAAGAAGTAGGGCACTTGCCTCAACGTTCCTTGAAGTGGTGGAGACAGTCCGACCTAGATTTCCTCCTGTTTATTCAGCCATTTTAGGTGCTGGCTATTCATGTCTCCATTTCAGTGCTCCCCCTTTTTTTTTTTTTATCCGTCTCCACGTTTCCTGCTCTTTAGCATACTTTTTGTTTGTTGCGGTCTTTGTTTCTCCCCCCAGTGTCCTCTGTCCACACCACCACCACCTCTCAGTCTGAAAACATACATGAAAGTCATTCTAAATGGCGGTGACACATTTAGACAGCCGCTGAGATGCCCCACGCTGTTTAGCCGCAGGGGGTCCGATAGCTCGACTTATCTCAAAAAACCCTGTTGTAACCCACCCCTAAGTTTTGACTTTTTCGCTAAAAGACGATCATCTTATCTCCTTCGTACAGTCCTGTGTTCCGCCTCTGCCGATAGCATTAGTACAGTATCTCTCCGCCAGTGTAGGATAAAGCCAAACAATGGCTCAAACAAACATCTTTAATCAATCATCGGCATCATCATCATCATCTTTTTATGCATTCCAGGGAGTTTTAGTGGGGCTCCGCTTGATTTAACACAGCTCTAATGCACCGGATGTGGTCGTGAATTAGAAATGGATAAATGCTAAGTGAAACTTGGACTGCGGACCAGCAGCAAGCTGATATGACAGCCACACACACAGAGATGGCATATGCTGCCCAGTGTGGCTTCTGAACCGTCACCGCAGGAGAGTTTCGACTCTGCTGCCGCATTCTGCCCATTCATGTATTCAGCCATACATTAGATTAGAGCAGCAAGAGGTCGGCCTCGAGGTTAAGATGCCTCTTGGCCAACCCGTCTTATTTTCTGTATTAAAAGTTCTGTTCTTAGTTTAGAATTTTGTTGATGAATTCCATTTTCTTTTTTTTTTTTCCTGTTTCATGCTTGACTGGAGCATCATATCCGGTCAATCTTTTAACCCACATGTGCCATGAGGTGTATTTCCTACCTGGAGCTGCTTTCATGGGTCACAGGAATAAATCAGAGGAGTTCAGAGGATGAGTCATGTGACGTCTGAAATGTGCTCCGTCAAATAATAATACTGATGTCAAGTGAAGGATGATGGCTTGTTGTAGTGTTTTAACTGAACACTCCTTTGCTTGTGCATTATACAAATTATATGTATCTGTGTTATATTGTTGGTCCAAGATCTCTGTTAAGCAAGTTAAGGTAATGCTTCATGCACTGACCCAGGTTATTACACGTCCAGAAAATGAATGTGGAGATGAGGAGAGATTAATGGGAAAGATGGAGATGAAGAAGAAAGGAAAAGAAAGAAATTGATTTAGAAGTCGTTCTGTATTCAGGTGATGGACAGACATTAACGAATTCTGGCAAAGCTCTTAAGATAAAAACTTATGGCTGTATCTCGATGAGTTACCATCCTGGAAAAGGTTTTTAAAGACAGAATCTTTAATCCAAATGGAAATAAAAAAGGACAGCCTCAGCATCCCGGTTTAAAGAGCCCATATTATGCTTTTAGGGGGTTTCTTTCTGTGTTATGGAGTTTTTGAGTGCATGTAAGAAGTCTGCAAAGTCACAAAACCCCAAAGTCCAAGAGAGTTGTCCTCGGCCCTGAAACGCCTCATTTGACATCCAGCAATTTCGTCCGTTACTTATTTACATCACCATGCAACATATTTGCATAGTTGCTTGCCACTGCCACTTCTGCCAGAGCTACGTCTCTTTGCATATTTAGGTTACTGCTCCTAATAGGTTGTAGTATGTAGCCGACATTACCTCGCTTTAGTCAGACTAGCTAACCAATTAAAGCAGAAGAATGGGGGCTTTAAAGAGACGGAAGCTAAAATTAAGAGTTTTATGACAGAGGTTAAGAGAAGATGTAACAGAAAAGTGTTTTTTGAGCATTAAAGCATGCTCTAGTCAACCCCATAAATAAAAAATAAAATCTGTGAATGTGCTTTATATGGGCTCTTTAAAACACTTACTTTTCTATTACTGTTTTCCTATAATATTAAAGGTCTTCTCCTGTCAGAAGCTTTTGTATTTGTGTGTAAATACAGCAGGAAAAAACATCAGCTACTTTCAGTTATGAACACAAAATGTTGGCTTTCAATTGCAAGTAGGATAATTCAGTTTTTTTTTTGAACGAAGCTTTAACTTTAAACGGATTCATTTCAGCGATATGAGTCTTTTGTCATTCTTAATATCGACTCAGCATAAAGACTACATACAGTGGGATTGCATTTCAGATTGGGTTCGGAGACAGAAATGAATAGATCCATTCATCCGTCCAATTATGGCCCCCGTGACCTGCAGCAGAGTAACTTAGGCAAGGCAAGCATTTAGCACTGAAGCCCTGTTTGTCATTGATAGATGACAAACAGATGCCGTAAAACGCGATGATGCTCGGTTCATGTCGGTCGCACAGGTATTGTTTTGTACCAATTTCACCAGCTCCACTAATTTATCTCCATTATAACAGTGTTTATAGCAACTGGAGATGCACTCTATCTTCTTGCTAAATCATAATCTCTCCAAGTTGAAGCAATTACAGCGCAAATGGCGTGAATTTAAACAGCAGCGATCGGCGTCTTCGCTGCTTAGTGGGAGGGAGCGACCCACGAATTGATATTATCTCGCGGAGACTTGGTGGATTTGAAAGTAAATGAATCTCAAATCAAAAATAAAAATGAATCTCCTCTTTGGTAGACTATCAAAGAGAAATGGAAAGAAGTCGGAGGAAGAAAAAAAAAAAGAAGAGTTTGATGTGCACCGGGAGGCCTAATGCACTCGGTTAATGCGGCTCTTTCTTCACCTCAGCTCACAGCCTTTCTCTCTTTTTTTTTTTTTTTCTCGGAGAGGTCCACTTTCATGCTGGGTGTCTTTTCGTTTCTCTCCCACCGCCTTTATCCCTGACACCTCAGCGGGAAAGGTGGAAGGTAGAGTCTTGATCCCAGGCAGGTTACCCTTGGCAACAGACCACCCACCCCATCCCTCCCTCCGCCGCTCGCATGTTCGGGGTCCATCCAAAAGGCTTCGACGCCAACGTTGGCAACCGAACCTCGACCCCACCTGGCTTAGAACAGAACAGACCCCCCCCCCTATTTTTTTTTATTTTCCTGCCTCATCATCTCCTGTGATTCAAGGAACAAGCACCCCGCCTTTGTTTTCCCCTCACTTCACCCTCCACCGTCTCAACCTGCGAGGGATCAGAACGCCGTCTACTGTAGACGCCAGCCATTAGCATGAGCATTTTAACACCTGTTCCCGCACACGTGGGGGGGGTGTTAGCGCTTCTAATTTTAATGCAGCTCGCAGAGACAACATTGGACAAACAAGAAGTGTGACAAAAATGTAAAAAATAAACCCAAAAAAAAAACAGTATGTGTGTGTTCACGTGCACATTTGTGTTTACATTCATCAGTCTGTCTGTTTGTGCCTGGAAGTGCGTGCCCAGAATAGTAAGTTTATATAAACAGATGGATGAGAAGCTGCGTCTCTCTCTTTCCTCGTCTCTTTGTCTGTTTTGTTTTTGGGGATTTTTTTTTTTTTTCGCACTCAATGAACTGTGGTCCAAACTCAAAGACGCATCTATGGCAGCAAGGCACAAGACAAGAGAGCGACTATGTCCATCTCATGTTATTACAGAGAGTCTGTGTAGTGAGGCTTCCCCCACCAATTTAAAATCTGTATCTCTTGCTGCATTAATTACCGTTTTTGGTTTTTTTTGGAATGATGTGCAGCTATCTGAAGTTTTTTTTTTTTTCTCGCTGTACTCGTTCCTCCCTTTCTTTCCCTTCCTCACAGTGTGGTTTTTTGTTTTGCATATTACCCCAGACATGGTGAGGAGAGCGTGCAAAATACAGAGAGCGGCTCTTCAAACAAGCTGAAATCTTTTGTGTGTCTATTCAAATAATTTCACCCCGTGACTCTTTACCAAGCAGCTGCAGCGATGCATGTGATTGTGACTCAAGGTATTCTCTATGGGAAAACACATCCAAAGGTCAAAGATAAAGTCTTTTTTGTGAGTGTTTTTTTTTTTTTTTGGCAGTCTGGTATGTCTGTACTTATTTCCATTTGTCTGCACCCAAAGGATTAGTGTGTAGGATTTAGTGGCATCTAGAGGTGAGGTTGGAAGTTGCAAACCTCCTTTTCTAAGTTTGTAGAAGAACCTGTAAAAGCATTGTGATGCAACATGACAAGCTGCAATCTCCAGAGCTGAAATATCTGACGCCAAAGTTGCAGTTCCTCAACTCACCACTTGAGGCTGCCTCCAAAAGCAAGTCAATCCCCATTGACCCCCATGTTAAAATGTCCAACTTTACAGCAAAAATAAACATGCTTACAACCTGCTAGGACAAAAAGTTTTAATCTCTTTAGCTAAATTCTCCTTTTATGAAATCTGTACAGTGGGTGATTATTTTCTATTACATTAAACTGTACTAAAGTCTATCCATCTGAACCCTAAGTAGTTTTTTTTGTTTTTTTGTTCCTGTCACATTTTCACTCGCCATTGTTACTGAAATATAATGCACCTCTATGAAAACAGCACAAACTTGGCTAGGAGCAAATAAATTCTAGTTTTTGTGCAGTGCAACAGAGTAATGATGCCATAAATCATAAAACTGGAAAAAAAATAAAATAAAATTTCATAATGAGCAAACAGTAGTCAACATGTATAACATTTTTCCAAGTGCCCACAGGTGTTTGCAGTACTGGAAACATTCTGTACAAGGTATTTTACTACTTGCATTTTTAATTTGTTTACATGCTTTTCTCATATCTACTTGGTGTAAGCAGCTAAAAAAACATCCCACATTTTTGTCTCTCTCTCACAGCTGCAGAGGATCACAAAATGTTTGGTTTCTTACAGAATCTAGTGCAAACCATACATTTGTGGCACACATTTCCATGAAATATCGTGATTTTTGCTCATTTACGGAGTCAGGTAGCATCACACTCCAAAAAGATGGCAAGCACTTGAGCACAATGAGCTTTAAATCGCTCTTTAGAAAACCTATAGATGATGACACTGAGGGTTTGTTTATCTTTATACACAGTCAACCAGTCTAAGCTAAGAAGAAAGTCAAGGATTTGTAGTGATTATGCACTAATGAAAACAGACTTCTCCTTTAAAACGCTGACTGCTTTGTTGCACAATGTGCAGCAGGTGGGCACCTTGCCACCTCAATGCAAAGTTGTTCATTTCAGAAAAATGAGGGGAGGAAAGAATGTAGGATAAATTGTGTGACCGCTTGATTTATTGTGCGCTGCTTTCATTCTGAGGCTACCAAATAGAAAGTGCTCAAATTCAGCAGCACATTAAATTAAATATGTGCCGAACAGATTCTAATTTGATCACCAAGCTGTTTCAATTTCATTAGCCTAGTCCCTAATGGACTTTCACAGCATATTATTCCATCTAGCACAAATCCTATTCATTGGCTCTTTTTTATTTATTTATTTATTTTTTCTAAATAAGCCCCCTGGTGTGCGGGGACCATGTGGCTCAACACTTCACAGTGTGGGGTCACACAAAACCTGCTTTTTCTTTAATGGATGCAGAGATACAATGAAATCGAATCTGAATCGACACTGAGTAAATGTAATCAAACTTTAGATTTATGCCAGACGCCTTATTAACAGCTGCTGCAAAACATCAGTCCAAGCACAGCATTTGATGGCAATTTGAGACTGTGTGTGTTTGCAGGAGACTGAGACTCGTTGCTTTTGCATACGGCCTGATTGTATGTTGTTTTTACCGCACGCCGCATTGTGTTGGTGCAAATGAAGTAGTGCAGCAGCAGGACAGGCAGACGAAAATCCGTGGCTGAAGTTTTGCCACGCTTCTGTGATTTAGCAAGCTTGTAATTATGCAGTATGCATTATAATTACTTCAGCTGTGTCGTAGTCTGACCACAAACAGAGACGGAGCAACGCTCAGCACCTTTGAGTGGATCTGCGTCTTATACGGGGAGTTTCCTTTGTTAGCATTATTTATAATGACATTTTAGAGAAGAAAAAAGGAATCTATGGGTCTATATCTGGAAAGGTCAGTAATTAAAGGAAAAGAGAGAAACAGCAGGCATTGCTTGTAGTATATTTCAACTGTTTTACAAGAAGAATATCGTTATGTAAATTAACGGCTTAATGCACAGACCAGTCAGATGCACGGTTCTTTCATTTTAGCGACACTTAAATTTAATTTACTAATTCAGTTTTAAACACCCAAATTTCTCGAACATGCTCGTATTTAAATTATAAACCCTACAGAGTTATTTGTTCATCATTTGAACCACAAGCTGTTTCTGGGTGTTTTTTGCTCCAGTTACATTTTTATTCATCCGTCCATCCATTATCTATACACCGCTTAATCCTCACTAGGGTCATGGGGGGCTGGAGTCTATCCCAGCTGACTTATGGTGACGGCAGAGGACACCCTGGACAGGTCACCAGTCTATCACAGGGCTACACTTAGAGACAGACAACCAAGCACACTCACATTCACACCTACGGACAATTTAGAATCACCAATTAACCTCAACATGTTTTTGGACCTTGTGGGAGGAAGCTGGAGAACCTGGAGAGAACCCACGCTGCACGGGGAGAACATGCAAACTCCACGCAAAAAGATTCCGGTGCCACCACCGGGATGTGAACCAGCAACCTTCTTGCTGTGAGGCTAACCAACTGCGCCACCTTACAGCCCTATCATTTTTATTCACTGTTTTTTTATTGCAATATGAAGTACAGCGCATCTATGGGACCAGCATGGCTAGACGCAGAGAAAACTCAAAATGATCTCTTGTGCAGCATGATGCACTTGCCACAAATCAGGGAAAAAAAGGTGAAAGTATTTTTTTTAAGTGCCCACAGGTGTTGAAATCAAATGATGGCTTTAGGTGAACCACTACTTATATTCTTTACTTGTTTCTTTGCTTTTCTCTGATCTTCTCTGCGTAAACACTTCCTGCAGTTCATCCAATTATTTAATTTTTAAATGAGACATCTACAATAAAGTGATTTTGGATGAAATATCTCCATTTAAAGCTTAGATATGGTCAAGTTTCCCAACCAGACCGCACGTCACAGATGAGTTGTTAAAAAGTAAATTCAATGGTTCTTTCTGTTGTTACAGTTCCAGGCCGTGACAAATGGTGTCATTTTGCCTTTCAAACAAGCCTGCAGGTTTTTGGGGGGTTCAGAGAGTTTAAATAAGACCAATGAGAATTCAACTAAAAATAAGCGTCAAAAAATAGACACTGTATGAAATGTTGTTTAGCGATGCAATGCAAAGGATTCACAGGGGAGAGACGGGGCCAAGGATATACAAAGCCCCGAGAGCAGAATCCACTGTCCTGATGGCCGGGTGGGAAAAAAAAAAAGCTTTTTCTGAGTAAAAATGCATCAAAATAAAAGCTAAAAGACAAATCGCTAAAAAAATAAATATATAAAGATTGGTCTGTAAGCTACAGATTCATTGGTCATACAAGATGCAGCATCCAGAGGTTCTTTCAGGGACGCTTGCTTTCCTGAGACAATGCAGCCCCAGACACATGCAGTAAAGTATGGTAGTGATGATTAGGATCAGTGCACTGTCAGTACTCTAAGTTCCAAAAGGCTGAAAGTGATAGTATAGAGCTGGAGAGGACTCTGCGGTAACATTGATAAATGTTTTCACCAGGCCGTCCGCCATTAGTGTCAGGGCAAGTTACAGCCACAAGAGCGGACAAACAGGAAATAGAGAAAGAGTGGGTGTAAATAATTGATAAGGCTGACCCTGCGCAATTCATATTCTGCAGCAGAGGATCAAAGAGTAAGGCTCAGAGTTTGACATTGAGCCCGAGCGCAGGAGTCAAAGCCATTACCTTCCCCGGCAACGCTGCCGCCGCTGCTTGTGTTTGTATTAAAAATGCAATGACTCTTCCTCTTCAGTCTGGACTAACGCTAGCTGGCACTCCTGGGCATTAACCAACTGGCTAATGGACTCACTGGTATTACCCCCGCAATTACAGTAGCGCTAAGTAAAGTGAGGTGGAAGCCATTTTGTTCATGTCCATTTGATGAAGCTGTTCCTGGCGCTCTCAGGTGTGAAATACAGCCTGTGTTAGACCTCTGGGTTCTTTTAGGTGTGATCAATATTTCAGAGGCACCCAGGCCTCGGTGCCTTGTATCCCACCACATGGGCCCTGGCAGCAGCAGCTCTGCAGCTGATTATGAACATCTGAATGAACATTTGAGCCACTTAATGATTTATGAGATTTCACAGTTTTCAGGGGAATGTTTATTTGAATAGTGCATTAAGACTGTCACCGTGTAAAACGAGAGAACCCGGAACGCTGCCGACTCTCGCTTTTAATATGAGAAAGTAAAACCGTGTCTGCAGTGTTTTATTCAGTCCCACAGCAAGAAGAGATCTTTCCAAAACGAGAGCCTCGTCTGTTAGCGGCGCTACGTATGCATCACTGCTGCGACCAAGTCCATCTTCTATATATGAAAACACGTGGCGTTAAAATATGCATTTCTTCCCTTTCTGTCTTCATCAAAGCTCAGATTTATGCTGTATACCTGCTTTATTAGACCAATTAAAATTCTAACAGACACAGGAAATCTGTCTGTTTTGGCTTGTTTGCCATGGTTTTGAGATATATTCATCTCTGAAAGTCACAGCATCATTAGGCTTGTTATTGTGTGTAATCTACAGAATGCTTTCATCCAGTTTTAAAAGAATTTTCTATATAAAAAAAAAGAATAAAGCCTCGATGAAAGTTTCTCATGGTGTATCCTGTTGATTATCCAGGCTAACAGGGACAGGAGGCATGTTTTTAGTGAGACATATTGCAGTTTTTAAGTCTTTAAATGCATTTAATCAGTGCTGTGAACACCACAAATTCAATAAGGCGAGATGATTTGGACGTAAAGAGTCATTTTGTTTTGCAGAAACATGCTAAGTTAAAGTGTTTTTGGTGGTCAGGCTCCAATAAGAAGCAACATCATAGAGCAGAGATGAAGATGGGAGATAAGGACAGGATACCTGGTGGTGGTGGAGAAGAGTTCGGACATTTGAAAAGTGGAAGAAGTGAAATCTAAAGACAGAGGTTTAGAGGCTGATTGGCCCAGAGGACAAGAGGCAGGTGGAACATTGGACGACACTTGGAGGTTGAGAATGAAGCGATTTTGACAGCGTGGGAAAACAGCAAGAACAGCTCATATGAGGAATGAAGACAGAATGTGAAGGAACAATTTCTCCATCTGTCTTTATATACGTTTGAAATGTTCAGAAAATTCCATAAAGAAACCCAAATCGGCTCACTATCAAACGTTTTGAATTCTGTATCCCGCCTGTGGCAGTCAGCCTCGAGCAAAACATGGGACACAAAATAGCAATTTCATATTTAAAAAGGTTAAGTGATTTTCGGCAACAGATGAGCGCAGCAGTTTTTGACGAACGTTACTCAAACGGGGGATTAATAGTGCATATGTTTGGGGCTATTTTCGGTGCCGGATTAATCCACATTTGTTGCTCGAGTGAGTGTATGGGATTAACTCAAAATTAACTACGGAGCCTGTATTTGTCTTACTGATGTTTTTATTTTTATAGTTTGTTGGATAACAGTAGAGCTTCTATGGCACATACAGTATAGTTAAGCTCAAAGTTATTCATGCTTGTGCCAACATGAGCAGCCAAAATGCACAATTCTGTCTCAGTGAGAGGCTGTGACTTTGAGCTCAGGAAATCTTTGTTTTTAGCCTTAACTTGCACTTGACTAGAAACTGACTTGGGTACTAGTGCATCAACTGTTCTGCATTTATAGTATATTCAAAAGCTCTCAAACATGGTGGAAAGGACCATTAGAATGGTATAGAAGTTGTATATTTGTAAAAATTGGGCAATTTCCAGGAATAAGAATCATTTTAAAACAAAAAACACAAAAACTGAAATAGTTAAAACTTATAATTAACATCTAACGCAATGTCTTCTTGCCTTTTGCCACTTTTTAATCTTCCTGCTAGCCAAAAGAAAGCTATAGAAAGAAACGTGGCCGTAAATAATTTGGTTCATAACTGTGAGAAAAAGATATGCTCTCCTAAAGGCGCGCAATTAAAATCAAAATAATCAGTTTGTTTGTCTTGTAATTTGGTTGAACCAGCCATTTTACACTCATGAATTTCCAAAGGTGTGATTAAAGCAGAGTCTCTGGATGATTTTTCACACTCGTTTGGCCGCACATCTGTCGTATTTGCTCCTGATCCACTTAATCCATTGTGGAAATGGGAGACAATCTTTCCGTAATTAGGGGTTTCAGTTTCACCAGCGGTGTTATCAAGAGCACAACCAACATGCCGAGCCCAAGGCCTGTCGAGTTGTCAGTATATTCTGTACATGAAGAAATGACTAGCAGTAAAGGCCAAGCACCCACACACACACACACACACACACACACACACACACAAAGCTCTCCTTAACAGCCTCTAACATCCTACCCTTTAGCAAATTTCTGACTCCCGGAGCTTGATGCGCACAAGAACAGACAGCTACAAATCACTGCGCCGTCTATGAGTTATCTCTGTCAATTACTGACGATAAATGGCTTTGGCACTGCGAAGGCCAGGTGCATCAATCCAACGCGCCTCACGTTGTCCTAGCTTCTCCACTCTATTGATTCTCCTTCCACCGCTTCCATGATCCAGTTTTGATGGCCCCTGACCGCAAAAGCTAACTTGAGCGCTGATGTCAGATGAAAGGGGGGGATATGTAACACAAACTCCCACCCGGGGACATGTTCACATTCTTGATATCAGATCTTCCTTCCCTCCCAACTGAGCCTTAATATAGATCCAGTGGAGTCAACCCACTACAACTTACACTCTGCCCGTACCAGATTTCAATCAAGGTCTGATTGCAACGCTATACCTTTTTTGCGGGGAGGAAAAACTCCCACTTTCGTAATATTTTCTGACCTCAAAGGCGCTTTGAATGCACATCTTCTTATAGAGGATATCTGGCGGCACACGACTACGTATATTTATTCATTCCTTTCTCTGTCTCCCCCCTATCTCTTTTGTCAGCTTTTTTTTTTTTCCCTCCCCAGCAGAGCTAAATGTGCTTATTCTACCCATCTCACCTCCATAAAATGGCTGTCAGATGTATTTATCTGTCTAGGGCCTGTGGCTTAACAGAATGACCATTCAGCGAGCCGGGGATGGGGGTCTATTGTGAGCGGCTCGTCCTCTGTACCGCAGCTGTCTGCTGAGGGCCGCGATGGCTGTCTGCAGGATCGCCCACCACTGCTTTGAGTGATTTTCTCTCTTTCACTCTGCCCGGGGCGCTCCGTGTGTTGGAGGCATTGATCGGCACTGAATTGGATCGCGGCGGGCCTGATTACTGATGTCAGTGTGTGCCGGGACACGTGGGAACACTGGAGCTCCTCCATGCCAAGCCGGGGCTAGCTCACAAGCAGAGGGGATGGATGGATGGATGGATGGATGGAGGGGTGTATCGCTCGCTGGAATTACATTTATCAGTCAGAGTGTGAACACAACATGCCCACACATACTGTACACTGAAATGACACATAAACAACCTGCCAACATTATCTTGTTCTATTCCTATAGCGGCGAAAGTGTTCGTGATTGGCATTAAATAGGCACTGCGGGGGCACGTTAGACTACATCACGCCAGGAAATTTCCCTACTGTAACTTCATTTTCTGCTTTTTAGAGTTACTTCTTTGAAAGAATGAAAAAAAAAAAAAAACGAGAGAGATTCTTCAGTGCAAGGTTAGGACTTTGTGTGCGTTTGCATTCGAGTGTGTGTGTGTGTGTGTGCTTGGAAGCGATTCTCCGCGCATCATTTGTTTACACCTGGAGTAGTGGCCATCATCTTTTCCACTAAGAGAACAATAGCCATTTTTCCCCTCCTTTGCTCAGGAGACAATGAAGTGCCTTCCCGCCTCGCGAGCGACAGGCCAATAAAAAACGTAATTGGATCTGTCAATCAAACCCTGCTGCAGCGCGGGGGTGGGCAGGCAGGTGGGTGGGCGGCGGTGGCAGAGGCGGGAGGGTAGCCGGACAACGGGAGTAGAGGAAGAAGGGGATAAAGAAGAGGGAGAGACGAGGAGGAGGTGGAGGAGGAGGTGTGTCGTTGCAAAAGGCGGCAACTCGCACACACACACAGCTTCCTTCTTTGCCTGCAGGCGCTCAGCAACAGTTACAAAGGTGTACAATTGTTGTGTTTTGTTGTTTGTCTGTACCAGGGCCAGGGGGGTGACGATCTGTCTTTGTTTGTAGGTATTAGTGGGTCGGTGATGTGACTTTGATGCAACTACACAGGAGAGCCGGGGCTGCCAGAGCCTCTGAAGGTCACAGTGGATGTACGAGTGCTGATGTGTCTGTCTGTGCTTTGTATGCGCCCGAGCCGTCAGACATGTTGTTTTTTCGTACCAGGGAAAGGTCCTGTCATTAGTCAGGAAGGCCAGGATGCTTTAGTAGTATTTTTCACGGTACAACACACACACTGAGCATCACCCTGTCACATTAAATCAGCATATTTGTGTATGTGCTTATCCTAGCCTAGTCTAGGTGCGTGGATCGTGTGCGCGTTCGCCGGCAGATGAGCAGCGCGTATGTCCGCACGTTTTCATCGCACGCATTTGTCCGCCGCTCTAAGTTTTAATGACGACTACTTAAATTAAGAGCCCATTTACCGCCTGTCTCACGGAGATGCTCAAATATTCTTGGCTCCGTCTCTGAGCCCTACCTCGGCTTTTAGGAGATGGCTTTCTCATGTCTTTGGTGACATTCTTTTTCCATTATTAGCCGAGCTGGAGATTGTTACAGAGGGAAGCTGCGCCGTCGTTCCTTGCAATATAGTCCCGAGCATACTGTAATGCTATTCCGTATCTCTTTTTATGAATAGACAAAGGATGTTTTAACTGTGAGTACGAGCGAGGCATTGAGCACGGTGCAGGTCTTTAGACCGCCTCGGCAGTTAAAAGGACTTGCGGAAGACACTACAGTATGCACAGTCACTGCAAGGTTGCAGTTTTATTGCCTAGTTTCTGAACTTTCTACCTTCCTAAAAACTTGGAGGGAAAGAATACCTCTGGAGGACACACGGCGCCTTGAATCGGGACAAGAACATGCTCCTATACGCCCCGTTGCACTTAAAAAAATGCTACGAAACAAAAGTGGGATCCAAATTTAGAGAAATGAAAAGAAAGTTGTCTGCTTTCTTGCAAGGTTTTCTGGGTGCTCTACTTAAGAAGCAGAAAGGAAGGAGCAAACTTGATTTAATATTTGTCCCTTTTTGATCTCATATGTATTTCTTTTTTGTTTTTTTATGAATACAGCAACAATATAGAGCAAACTAACTCAGCAAAATGCATTGATGGAGAGTCAAAGTCAAAGGCGATGCCAGGAAATAAATGACACAATTGATTTGGAACTTTTTACTGCACTTGCTACAATAATCTGGTGGTACAGTGTTCTGATATTAAAGTCTGACTTGGAGTTTTTTTTTTTGACTGTGTTAAGTGAAGTCTGGCCTTATAAAGTGTTCTCTTAAGGTATTTGGAGCCTGTGACATTAAATAGAGGTCAGCAGGTTTAAGTGTTGTGTCATTTAAGTTGTGGCAATTTGCCGTGCATTTATGCTGACTAGCGCTGTTAAATTCGACTTGACATTATCAGGGTCCGTGTTGTAACAGTCAGCCATGCAGGACGAGTGTCTCAGCTGATCATTTAACAATATGTGGCTGCCCCCCTTGTGCAAGCCTCTCCTAATTTTGGCTTTGTTATGAGAAACGGTCCCACTGCTCTGGGCTTCTAAAGAAGGTAATTACACTGAGAGATTCCCGGTGGGGGATTAAAACAAATGACACAGAAAACACAGCCCTTCCCCATCGCCACTCACTCAAGCCCTGCCTCCGCTCGAAAACCTTTTGCTTGTAACGCCTACATGCCCATGAATACACAAGCAGTCACAATAAAACACGCTGGCAGCTCGTGAAAATTAGTGGGGTCGAGGGGGAGAGGAGTCAGAAAATGATGGGGAGGCGTCACGATTTATGGACATGGTATAACTGGTTTAGCATTAGGAGCTTAAACAAAGCATATGGTATTCATACAGTTTGTAAGGACCGCGGCAGAAAAAGCATCTGTCCTGCCAGTTTTGTAGTGACAGGCTGCAGGGAGCATTACTCATCATTACAATCTCTGCTGGCAGCCTATTTTCACCACATTACAGTGGTATAATGAAGCGTGGCGCGCAAGCGTCCTCAGGTTCTCTGAGTAGTTCACCATTAGCACCAGCCGAGGGCATTCATCCAAGTAGCTTTATTGAACTTTTTACAGTTAGTTTATCGTATAATTAATTCATTACTGCACAACAATACATGTAGGTGGAAGCTTGGTGCAGTAGGAGTTCAAAAATTTCAAATTCATCTCGCTTTGACAGCTGTGGCACTTATTGAGAAGTAGGACCCATTGTGTTTGATTGATTGGCATTTACCAGTTCAGTAAAGCACTGTTTTCAAAGACCACCAACTCATTCTGCTCTTTTTTTCTCTCTTTGTGTATTTTCCAGGAACAAGGCAAAGTAGGTGTGACATTCAACATTGGGACGGTGGACATCAGTGTCAAGGAGACAACCACGGCGGTAAATGATGGCAAATACCATTTGGTCCGATTCACCAGGAACGGGGGCAACGCGACCCTGCAGGTGGACAACTGGCCAGTCAATGAGCACTTTCCCACAGGTACTGTTCCTGTTATTAATCCTTTATCTGATGCATTCTTAGTGGAAAATTATAGTTTTAAAACCACTGGACACCATCTGTTTATGCAAAAGGCACCACAGAGGAGAAATATCCAAAAAGATTCGCAGTCTCCAGTTCTCCAGAGTGAAATATCTTAAATGACTAAAAGGCATGCATTCGCATTAGCCGCCCCACACTATGCTCATGTGGCCATCCATGCCTCAAAAAACTTATGTCCATTCACACCGTCACACCTGACGCCACAGGAGAGGAGCGCACCAAGCTCGAATCTTTTGTCTTGCAAGAGGCATTAACTGTGCAACATCTGGCCGGTTCATTTCAGGGAAGGGATTGAAAGGCACCGAGAGGCATTTGGTCGGTGGGCAAGCAGGGAGAGGATAGAGGCAAAAACCAAGGGTGGCCTGTTGGCCAGATAAAGCTGCTGCCTGCCTGTATCTCTCATTCCCAGGTCAGCAGAAGCAGCACAGCAGCAGAATACAAATAGGGTCATCAAACGGAGCCCGCTCCATTTGGAGACTCAGGCGCTCCCTTCATTGGGAACAGATATGTGCTGCTCAGCTAGCTGGGTGAGAGAGTGAGAGAAAGGGGTGAGAGAGTGAAGGAGGGACAGAGGAAAAAAAAAAAATCCTCTCCCGCTTCTACTTAACAGTCCATTAAATTGAGTTGGCTCTCCTCAACTTTGATATCTGTGTCTCCATGTCAACCAGCTTAGGAGAAGCCACCTTTGTTTCCTCGCTTCCTATTACCCTCACTTCAATTTCACTTCAGTGAAACGGAGCAGTGGAACAACACGGGCACAAAGTGGCAGTTGAGCCGAGTAGCTGGGACAAAAGATAATACGAAGCTTCACTGATGGTAGAGTTGCGTCGAAGCATTGAGTCATAATTTGGACAGAAAGAGATGTTGAGTAATTAGACAGGCAGGTTCAAAGATGAACCCTTAGAGCCCCACAAATGCCCTTTACATCCAAATTTGCACCCCGTTTTCTCAGCTGCATTGCTCTTCAAGTATTAATTGCAGCAAGGTATAGTGCATATGAAACTGCCTGACTTGGCCTTTCAAATGATGCTAGTTCGTGTTATAAAGTGTCCATGCGATAAACTATTTTGAAATTCCATCCAATTTAATCAAATTAAGCAGGCAGGCACATACATTAAGCACATATTTTTCCACTTTTCCCATCATGGTTCTGATATTGGCAGATCCAGACAAGATGTTTCTACTGCCAGCATTTTATGGCGAGATGCATGAAAAACGTTATCATTTCATCATAGGAAATCTTTTTTCCTCAATGTAAAGGCTAGTATAAAAAATCTGCAAGTATTATCATGTTATTTGATGGAACATTTGGATAGCAGAGGTTATTCTGAAGAAAACAAAGTACAGCATGTATGGCTAGCGCTTATAACAACCCAGATAAAGGCTTAAAAGTAAAGGTAGCAAAACAAGCCTGAAAACAGCCTTGGGCTCAGAGGGTTAAACATTGTTCCATTAGAAAATGTGGCGCTAACATGAAATGTGTCCAAGAATGCAACTAGCGACAGTGTTTTCCTCCAAACACTGACAAAAACAGAAATAATACAGAAATGCTGATGCTACTTAATGGTGAGGAGCAAACAAATATGAGTTGATCCCTTTCACTTCTCAGCCCGATGTCTCAGCAGCCCTACAGCATGCTCCTAGTTGCATGCCTCCGCCGAGGACAGGGCAGCATCCTCTCCTGGCGTGACCTGGCACGCTGTTTTGGTTTGGTTCAATGCCAGCGCAGGTGACGTTAATCTCTTCTGTCTCTGGCTTTCTTTTGCCGTTGGCTGTCTTTCGCTTTTCTTTGACCAGATAAAGTTAGACGGGTTTCATAACTGCGTCTCAGCCACAGCTGCTGCAAAATACTGAGAAACTCCAGAACATGCACGCGAGTGACATCTCCGTCACGTACGCGTTCACACTCACACGTGCTCGCCGCTCAATGAAGGAATTGAATTAATCAGACGAACGCGGCCGCATTGTTGCGCGGAGGTAGTTTTTTGTCTTGTTCCTTTTATCCCTGTAACACAAAATAACAGCTTGTAATTTTGGGACAGGAATTGAACCACCGTCATAATTATCTCAAAGTGGCCCGGTGCATGAGCATTTAGTTCTCAACTTCCATCGATGCATCCATCAATACCTCAGTTCAGAAGTCAGCATCCCCTCAGAAATCCCTGCCAGATGGGCCGATAGGTTTGCATCTCGGCTTCAGAAATGCACAACAGAAAGAGCTCTTTTCACTTTTTAGCTCTGGATTCCTCTCAAGTGATCCCACTGAGGTTTGTTCCCTTTTCTGTCCACCTGCCATTGTCTTGAAATGGAGTTGAGGTCGGAGGGGGATCGAATACGTGGTAATTTCTTTTTCTCTTCTGCGCAGGTAATTTGCAGGACATTCAGCGATAGTAATTCAGCGATGATTGATTTTCTTTTTCTTTTTTTTTTTTTGTTGCCTTCCCTCCCTTGTAAAGGCGTTGTCATCTCTTGAGTAATTACATGTTAGGGTGCAGACTCATCGACTGCTTTCTCACACCCCTAATGCTTAACTTGAAGGCAGCAGCTGCCACGAGGCTCTCAGGCCGCTCAATAAACAGTTACCGGATCTGGGCATGCCCTCTCTCCCTGGTAGGGAATAGGTGAGGACAAAGGTGTCAGTTGTTTGCTTATCACTCAAAGCTGCTTGCAAAGTAGCCTGGGGTGTGTAAATTGGAGAGCTCGGCTGTGGTGTTTACTAAGTTTCCCCACCGAAGTATGAAGACATTAGGATTGGCTTTAAATAGCAGCGGGAGGTTTTTTACACCATGATGTGCTCTTGAATATTGAGCAGTTTTTGACAAGAATTTTCCTTCTTTGTTGTTTTAATAGTTTTCAGTTTATTAACAGCTTTCTTATTCGTGGTTGGCCGTCGTTTTTAACAGTTATAACAACATTGTGCTCACTCTGTTAATAGCGTCAAATGGAAGTTTGCAGTTGCAGTATTGCTAAAAGAGAAATAAAACAAACACGGGGAGATTGGGCGTGATGTGTAAGAGTCGCAATCTAACAGTAATATAGGTTTTAAACAACTCTCTAGATTTGTTTAAGTAATTTGGTGTAAGGCCAACGATTTACGATGTCTAGTTTAATGTTAAAGAGCCCATATTATACACATTTTAGGTTTCTAATTTTATGTCGAGAGTCTGCGAGGATATGTTTTCATGCTTTAATGTTAAAAAAAAAACACATTTTATTTCCTTCTTATCTTGACTATGCAGTGCTGCAGCGCTTCTTCTGACCTTCTGTCAGAAACATAGACTGATTGACAGTCGGCAGCGACGATTCAGACGAAGCGAGCAGAAGGCGGTAAATGTGGGCGGGCAGAGAGGGCCCGCCTCTCAATCCGTCTGACCAATCGCTGCTCCTATGGCTCCAAAAATCCAAGATGTCGACCAGGAAGTAGCAAAACCCTGGCTTCATTTTCTCAGTGCAGAAACCAACGGGTGACGTCACGTAACTATGTCCATCTTTTATACAGTCTATGATCAGAAATGCCTTATTTTAGCTCCTGTCTCTTTAACACAAAAAGCCCAGTCTGCACCAAGTGGTTAGCTGGACTGATGAAAGCAAGTCAATGTTAGTTATGCACCAGATCTACGACTAAATGTAGCTGACTTAGTTTCAGTTTGTGCCAAAGTAGACACAATGCAGGTATTATGCAAATGTGTGACACAGTGACATAGATAAGTAACAGATGAAAAGCCTGAATGTCAAACGAGGTGTTTCAGGCAGGTAAGGAACAGCGTTTAGAACTCCCTTTGGTGTGGACTTTGGTCTTTGTAAGTTTGCAAACCTTTATCCGCACACAAAAAAGCTATAATACACTAAGGAAAAACCCTAAAAGAATAATACGGGCTCTTTAAACAATTGAGCACGCTCACAGTTTGGCTGCGTGATAGGATATTGTTACTAGCATTTTAGACGTGCCAATTTTTGGTCTTACAGCTTTCATTTCAGTAAATTAGTTTCCAATCATATTGAAAAAAGCATACAAAAGAAGAAAAATGAAGCTAGAGACAAAATCAATGTACGAAAAAATGCTGCCAGACAGTTGAAAAGATAACATAATTAAATCAACACTTCAGATGCTACCACAATGCTTTATTAAATATCTCAGGGGCAAGGGCAAGTGACAAGGACTAATTAGTTGCTGTGCAAAGCGCAGAGCGGGAGACTTAAGGTCAGTTTCTTAGCGGCAGCCAAATTCTGGATGCGGAGTAATGTGCACATCGTATTAAAATGCTGTTCCAGGTCGTAATTGGGCAGAATGTCTCTGAAGGAGGCTTTGGAAAACTTCAAAAAAAATTGCACTTTATTATATAATGTGTGGCAAAACCAAAGAAATACACCTGTGGCCCTTCAGTAAAGAGGCACTTACTAAAGTATTGAGGACACGGGAGCTACTGCATTCAGTTTTTAAATAAATGACTGTGTGAATCATTTTAAACCTTGTAGTGCTCGGTTGCCACTTTACTAAATACACCTGCTCGTGCAATTCAATACAACGGCTCGGATATAAATTTAACCTTTCCGAAGACACTAATCAGTTTTGACTGTCACTGCCAGAGAGTTATTTAAAAAACCATATGTTTATCATCGAGGTTGCAGTTTGCAGTCACGTTTATCTGGATTGCATTGTGAGGAATGATTTTAATGTTTGTTTTTTTTAGTGCAAAACCACCACTAAATACTATAATTGATAAGAATGCAGCCGATATAACAACTTCTCTTACATTTTTTATTAAAACTGAAGCCGTGATAAGCTTTGTAAAGGGAGAATATACGGCAGAGCAGCACTGGATTGCATTAGCACCCAATAAAGTGGACAGAAAGAATAAAACACGTCTGGATTTGTACATCAGCATTCTGGTCCAGGTGTTTCCTTAGTCAGAAGAAATAAGAGCAGTGAAGCTAATTCTGACAATAGCTGCTGAAGGATGGGAAAAGATCACTTTTATTAAATAATTGCATGAATTATGCAAACTGCTCCGTGTTGGCTTGTTTACACCCTGTCTGATTGTCTAACTGCTTGTTTTGTTGCACTGTCTGACTTCATTGCGGCAATGTTTCCGTGTTTCCGTCTTATCTCGGCAATTACTTTGAGTTCGGCGCCCGCTTTGCTTTTATTGACAGTTCAAGTGCGGGAGGCGGCCTCAGTATAAAGGGAGCGAGAGGATGACAAGTGATGAAGATCCGGGACCTTAATGTCAAGCCCAGTGAGCTCAGTAGACATTAAGACTTTATTAGTATTAGTACCCCGAGTGATTTTCGCAAAACAGGCTTACGCGATGAAAAAGAAATAAGACAGAAAAGGACTTCCGTTCTTCTGCTCAACAATATCCCCACGTTGATCCCATACAGGAGCGTTTCCATCAGGCTTTACATGCGTGTTTTTGTTCCCATGTGGGTGTTGAATTTGTGTGTGTTGACTGCTTTGTCTCTTCCTTTCTCTAATTATTCTCCCCCTCTAACGGTGCCCTCTCAGATCCCTGTTCTTTTTTTGTCCTCAAATTCCTCCTTATCCGTGTTTCTCCTCCTTTTTTTTTTTTTGCCAGTCGGCGCTCATCATCGCGGCTGCGCATCTTCTTCCCACAGTCCCGTGTACTTGTGTGACAACCCACATTACTGCAGGGGCTTGTCTTTGTTTAGCGAGAGGGTTCCAATTTCCTTATATAACACTCCCGAATCCCTTCGCTCCCTTTGATTTTGGATTACATGATCTTTTTGCGTGAGTTTGAATCTTTGAATCAAAGAATTGCCAGACCGAGCCAGGCGGAAATTGTGCATCACACTTTGCCTTGAGCTGGCCGAGGTTCAGGCGTTGTCTCAGATGAATGACCATTGGCCTAACTACTCTGCCGTTGCCTCGGGGAGAGTCTGTCTCTGTGTGTGTGCGCGCTCTCCATCATTTGTGGTGGGTACAAGAGGGTTGGTCATAGTGAGAATGGCCTTGTGTTCATTTTCAGACTGCACATGCACTCAAATAGTCGAGGGCTTTCATCCATGCGCCGATGCACACAGTGTTACGACTCCCACAACCTGAAACAGACACGGCGAGTAGCACCGCTTCGAAATATCTGCCAATCTTTGTCTTGAAATACAGACAAAACAATTCCTCAGGAGCGAGATAAATCCCTTCGCGTCCCCGGGGCCAAACATGATTAGCCCTATCTGCGACACAATCTTTGTCGCTCTCAGAACTCAGACTAAGCTGAGTGTACAAGCCGCCAGTCTAATTCATCCTTTCAACACCATAAATTTCAGAGCGACCTGATAAATGATGAATTTACTGCCTGGCTTTGTCTGACGTCGGAGAGAGAATGGAAAGGAGGATCGAGGGAAAGCAAGCGGCAGAAACAGAGGGACATGGGTGAATAGGGAAGAAATGCCGCCGCCGAAGGAACACAGAAGCATTTAATGGAGTAGAAACCGCAATAAGTTGACAAAGGAGAGAAACAGCTGACGTGTAGGCAGATAGATGGTGGAGGAATGGATGGATGATGAAGGGGAAAGGGGAGCGGAGAGTGAGTGAAAAGCAGATAAATGATAGCAGAAATGAGGCTGCAGCTGAAGAGGCCTGATTCAGGCAAGAAGAGCAAAAGAGAGCTGATTGCCGAGACATAGAGAAAGACTGGCAGAGCTGCAGATGAAGTAGCAGAATACCGCTGGACGGACGGCGGGCTAAAGAGAGACCGAATAGAAAGAAACTTGAGTATGGAGCGAGAGGAGGAGAAACAGAGATGAAAGTGCGGTGTAGATTGGAAAGAAGGTGGGTGGTGCAGGATATTCATAACCAGCGGCGGCAACAGCTAGCTGTGGAGTTGAGCTGTGGAATGATGATTTTTGGACAGGGCCACACTATATCAAATGTACTCATCATCCCCAAATGGAGAGAATGCCAGGAGCCTGTCACGGTAGCCATTTTCACAGTTTTGATGCGCTCTCAGCACTGGCCCTGTGATGGAACCCCGGCGAGATTAGTCTGGCAAGCAAACTGAATAGAACGAAGCCACCAACCAGCAGATGACTGTCTCCTTGCCAGTGTTTGTGTTGACTGAATAGCTGCCACCAATGGAGGGGAAAAAAAAATTCTAGACATTGTTTTGGCTGGGAGGAAAATATGGTGAAGGCATGCATCGGAGGTAAAGTAGACGCAAGCAAACTGTTGATAAACACAGATGAAGAAGAAGAAAAAAATGTAAAAAAGGGTGTTTTTTTTTTACCGAATTAATCAGGTTTGCATTCAGCTGTGCACACAGCAAAAATGTGCTTGAAATATTCAGAAATGCAGCATGTCACGGAGTAAATGGGAAGCTCTCTGTTAATATTTTGCACTTGTAGATGTTTATTGGAAACCTACTGTGAGCAGATAAATTGATTTAATGCCAATTGGATAGATAATTAATATTTTAAATGTGATGTAGAAATGGAAGTGCCTGAAAACTTGGTTTCATCAGTTTGACCTAATCACAGCCAATATTTATGACTAAATAAGCAACAAGTGTTTGACAGAAACATTCACAGATGTTATTTATTAAAGCTTGTTTCTAGTAGATTTTGAACATGTGGTATATGTGGCATTAATATAGCAGCAAACTTGCTGAGTAAAAAGTGGTGGTTTAATTAGCAGAGACTCTCCAATCCCTTTGAGTTTGTTGTAATCTGAGCTTCTCTTTTCTATGTTTTGGAAGCTGTGCATACATGTTAGTGCATGTGAGTCCCACCCACTGAAACAAGTAGTCCTTTGTACATTCCTACAAAAACAAAGAGCAAACTAAGACTCACGGTGAAACAGCCACCCACAGACTGGAGCAAGTGGAGCAGAGCAAAGGAAGAGACCAGTGCAGTAAATATAACGTTATTTAAGATTACAACAACTACCTGTTATGGCCATTTAGTGTGTTGTACAGTTGCTAGTGTGGGCTAATGATTGTGGCTGGATTATTTTTGTTGGCTCAGTTTTTACAGGAAGAGGAAGATGTGGTCAGTGCACCTGTTTGTTTTGGTCTGAGATGCCGATGCTCTAGTATCATCCAGTCAGGTCTGAATGTCACGTCCGGCACCTTTAAGAGTTTAATCCTCAGCTAGTCTGCTCTGTCAAGACTCTGTGGTTTTATCAGATTTGACCTTTAAAGACCCCATGAGAACTTCTTGGAAAGTCCTGCCTTTCTTAATGTTCTTTCTGAACTCAGGGTTTTCTTGAGATTCAGTGTTATAGAGAACAGTTGTGAAAAGCAATGTTCACTCTGTTTATTCTCATTATTATTATGTGCTGATGGGTGCACATGTGTTGAACAGTTTATCTGAGCTGTGATAAAGATTGTAAGTTAAACCAAAATGGGCTCTCTGGAAACATCAAACACATAAGAGCAGTAACTTGTTCTTTCCTCTTTCGCTCAGCAGACTAAAGAGATTTTTTAAAAATCTTTAAGAAAATATCTGTCCACTCTACTCAAAACCTGGAAGGCAGACTGATTTTATAACAAACAATAGTGCTTTTATTGGCAAGGTCATCCATTTTGAAGTCACCTCTAGAAATTGAATATCAAATTGACAAACTAGAGAGATTTTTCTCATTAGTTGGACAATTAGCTTGTGGTGTATTCATTACAGGGGGGACTGTCACCTCATTAATCACCCGGAACAATGTAAGAGCTATACCTGAGACCACGCCATTAGCAATGCACAGCCAGCTTGTAGCCCTCTCTCGGTTTCAGACACGGTTTCACTGCAGCTAAACAACAATACGAAGCCGCTTTGGGACGTTCGGTAAAGAAGTTGGAGGGATTACAAAAGTGTTTGTAGATGCTGCTTATCCTCTCCCTCCTCCTGTCCTGTTGCTCAACCCATTCCATCAGACTCCTAACCTTTCCGACCGTCCTCTGATTTCACATACAACCATCATGCCTTCCCTCTGTGGCCCTTGTCCAGACGAGAGTGTATTTGGCTGCCACCTGAAACCTGCTTGAGATCAAAGGAACGGGGAGGGAGTCCTGCTAGTAGCTGATTAACCTGCTGGCACGCTGCAGACACAGTCCTTTAGCTCCTTGAGCTCCCTCGCAGCCATATCCACACTCCTTCCCAGCTGGCTGTAAACTGAGCACTTGGCTCGTTTTCTTCTCTGAATAGGTAGGAAGGAATGATAAAAAGATAGAACCTGGGTGAGGGGAGTAGGAAGCCGAGGGAAGCATATGGTTTTATGAAATTGTGGCGCGTTCACACCGTGCGCGAATTTAGTCAGCAGGCGAGAGATGTGAAGTTCGAAATCAGGTGTGAAGCCTGAAATGCCTGAACCATGAAAGAAAATGAAATAAGACTTGGGGTGGCGCGAGGACGAGCGTGATATCATAGCCAGAAACCGTGCGGTCACACCCTCAATCAAGTGGCTCTCCATAAAAGTGAGTGCATGAAGTTAGCAGCGTTCAGCGGCTCAATCACTTGAGAGAAGTCTGGCAGCCAAACTAGTTCTGAGGCCTCGCCCTTTCACTTGTATTATGCTGTAAACGTTTCCGTAACTATGCCTCTTTTTTTTTTTTATTCCTCCAGCACCGTCCCACCTGGGTACTGAGTGACATCTATGCAGAACTCAGACTCTTTTGTCATCGCCTCAAAGTGTTTGAGTTGTACGTCTCAATTCTCAGTGTCGACAGCCTCGTGGCACCTTTCACAGGGAATGGCTCTGTGATTGTCAAACATAATATCGCAGCTCTGGCACATACACGACGGATCATGCCAAAAATAAGCACACACACACACAACACTCCCTGTAAAAAAAAAAAAAAAAGCAGTCTATTATCTTTATTTCCCATGTACCTGGAAGTGTGTTATCCGCCGTCTCAGAAGAGGGGGTTTGTGGCAGCCGGGGTGGAGCGCGTTTTTTTACCCAAAAGGCCTCCCACCATGTCAGTAATGATCTCATTTGTATGCATTGTCCTCTTCAAATCTGTGTCACTGTGGGACTTCCTCACCCCCCCTCAAACAGGTCTTCTGTACTTCAAATTACCACTTCCTCCTCCTCCTCCTCCTCCAACGCTGCCCTCCTTTTCCCTGCAAACCTGCCACACAGCCCCCCCCCCCTCCATCCGAATAACTCACTGCACCGAATCATTCTTTGGCCCTTGAAATGTAAAAGCAGGTGGTGTCCAGTGGGAGAATTAGTGCACATAAATTACCTCCAATTTGCTTCAGAGAAAAGCAGTTAATGCATGTCTGCCTTTTTAACCACTTGATATCCTTTTTTTTTTTTCTTCTCTCTATTATGTAATATGATGTAGACTGTGATGTGTTTCCAGTGTTATTCTTGCAGGTTATTATCACTTCTTTTCATAACTGCTGTATATTTAAACCATGGATATGTTGTTAAATATTGGTGTGGAGTGTGCTGTATAAATATCGATTTTAAACATTTAAACTAAAGTAACGCTACTTGGGGGGGGAGGAAAAAAAATAAATCATAAAGCTTTTATAAATATTTCTAAACAAAGATAAAACGCATTATAAACCACTGTATAAATGTGTGATGTCTGTTGCCAACTGTTTCAAGCTGTTTGTCAAACTTTTAAACTTTAAAGGCAACAGCGACATTGAGCGCTATCAAATGGCAAATAAGAAAATCCCGTTCAAATATACCCGGCCAGTAGAAGATTGGCTTCAGGAGAAAGGTAAATCTTTATCGAACTTCTAGAATGTTTTTTCTTTTATTTTTACTTTCTGTCATTCCATCGGCTTGTTCCCTTTCAACCTTTGAGAATGAATAACCATCCCTTAAACCCTTTAAAAAACAAGTAAAAACAAAGCGTTTTTTGGTTTTTTATGTTGTTCTCTCCTTTTGTTTGGATTTTTTTTTATTATCTTTTGTGTTTCTTTTTCCTTTTTTTTTTTTTTTTGTTGTCATGGTCATCTTTTTAAAATTTTGTTGACTCATGGTGTCCAGTTAAAGGGACTGGGAAGAGATTTTGTAAACAGTGTAACAACAAGATGTTAATTATGAAATGCTCCTAATCTTTTGTGCAAAATTGACTCGGAGAAGGCATTATCTATGCTGCAACAGTCGGCCGATTGTTTTGAGAGGAGAATTAACTCCCTTGGCTCAAATGCTCTGCAATGTTTGAGAACAAACTAATCAGCGGGCATATCGCCCTGAAAACTTTCCAGACAGCAGGTGCTTCTCCCTGCTGTAATTTATCTGATTGTAGTTACACACATCACACAGGATAAAATCCTCACTTGTTTGGTGATGGAGAGCTAATTGGAGCCTTTTTGACGGCAAAGCGTCACGGCGCGCCTGCCAAGGTGCACTGTGCCCTGACAGAGTTGTACTTTTCAATCATTTAGATGATCAAATCAGCACCTTGTCTATGTTTGAAGCATTTTTGGGGATGAGAAAAAAAAAAAGTCCCCTTTCTTTTTTTGGTGCATAATACATGTTCTTACTCGACATAATACTATCATAAACTGCATTTTAAATTCATTGCACATAAACATCTTAACCTGATTATAAAGTCCCTTTAACAACCGCTAAAACACAGACAGGTTTGAAAAATCCCATTACTGCTGCATGCATGACTCCACACATGCTATTTCATTTTCTGTGATATGAACGTCTTGTCCCTGTCATTCCATACCTAATGTATTATGTATCGTACAACAAACAAATGTAACGAGCTCGCAGTGCTATGTGTCTGCAAATTATACAAATGAGATTTTTAATTATGATCCCTGTATTGTGAAAGTTTGGTGCATTTTCTCTTTCATAATTAATGCATGAGCAACGTGTTTTGACAATGATATTTTGGCATCCCATAATGAAATTCACATGAATTGCAGTTAGTGTGTGTTGCCCATACTCTCATCAGAATACTCCCAAGCCTGTATACATATTTATTAATCATTTTACCTCACAGGTCCGCTGTTTTGTCCAGAGAATATTAAGAGGACCTGTGGAACATGTTCCAGCTTATTTTTCATATATTTCTGTCACATCTGCATGCGTTTGCTCCAGTGCAATATTTCTGCTGTACCTGCATAGTGTCGGTTTTCATCTTTAGTAGCAAAAGGGGAAAAAAAACAACCTACTGTGCATTGCGGTGCATATAACTGCAGTCTTATACTGCTATTTTTTTTGTCGGTGTAAATGCATGTTGTATCATCATCCACAACCTCATTGAGTCAAGCAGTAAAGTAATGTGTTTGTATTATCAGCTACATTTGAGTTTCCAATCACTATCTTGCAGTGGAAGCGTAGTTCATCCTAAAGCTGCTGCATGTCAGAATGCTTTCTGTGACAGCTTTATCTGCCTGTTACATCACATTATTACTCCACGTTGCATCTTAAGCATATCAACCCTCTCCCCCTCCCTCCCTCCCTCCCGCGCCAGGCCGGCAGCTGACAATCTTCAACACCCAGGCCACTATCTCAATCGGCGGCAACGACCGGAAGCGGCCCTACCAGGGTCAGCTCTCCGGCCTCTATTACAATGGCCTCAAAGTCCTCAACATGGCCGCCGAGGGCCACGCCAACATCAAGGTGAACGGCAGCGTGCGGCTGGTGGGCGACGTGCCCGTCAGCCGGGGCGCGGCGCGCACCACCACCTCCGTGCCGCCGGAGATGTCCACCACCTTCATCGAGACCACCACCACCCTGTCCACCACGACCACCCGCAAACAGCGCTCGCCACCCACTATTCAGGTGAGGCTGACGGGAGACAAAGAGAGATGTTTATGCTTGCGGATGTGTCTGTGGTGAGTCACTGTATGATGTAATTCAGTTGGCAGTTTTCAGCAGAATTTATTTTATTTTTTTTATCTGTATGCATTCCAATGATTTGAAAAAGAAAGATGGAAGAATTCCCTGAATGCCCTCAAGATATTCGAGAACTGCAGCACAGATGGTAACATTTTGAGTGTAAACCCATGTGATTACACACCTCTCTGTGCAAACCTAGTTTATAGGTAATTTGAGTGCATACTGATGTGTTACATTTGTCTCATAGGAAGCATTTCTCCAGAAAGCCGGTGCACTAAGACAACAAAATAGTACGGCACAGAAGCCTGCACAAACCTGCAAACCGGTTCCAATTTAGAATGATCCTAAAGGAATCAGTAGAGAAGTTTCTTCTTGGTTGTGCTGGTTGGTTCCTAAACAGATTTTACTACTGTATAAGCAAGTACTACAAATGCTCACGTACTGCTATTCGTCTGCATCATTAGTGTTAGAGTTAAGTGCCTGTGTGTCTTCTGTCTCATAGTGGGGCAGATATCTACAAAAAAAATGTTGAAATTGTCATAAAATTTGGCATGCACATTCCTCATATGCCACCTATTTGGTAAAAAAAAAACTAAAACATGAACATTCAAAATGGCGGCCATTTTTCAAGATGGCCGACGTCATATTTTCGGATTCTTCTGGCTCTGTTAGATAGGTTAACCAATTTTTATTATATAAACATTGTTCATACATTGTTGACGCTTTTAAATTAGATTCTGGCATCTATGAACCATCTCAACATGGTAAACTTTTGTGAATTCAAAGTTGTAATGGAGTTGCAAATGTATTTAAATAATTCAGCTAATTAATTAAGTTATTGAAGTTTGAACAAACAAAGTTATTTCAAGTTTATTGATACCACTGGGACCATAAAAACTGTTTGAATTACGGGGGTATTTTACAGTATCTGTGTTTGAAATCACAAGATTTTACTATAAAATACACATTATATGCGCAATATCCACATATCCTCAGATTGTGTGACCGAGTCAAGCTTCCTATTTTTCCTGTGTCTAGTCTTCTGGCCTCCTGACTTCATGCGTACATACATTCATGACAGTGGCCTTGATATTAATTCTCAGCAAGAAAGTGAGAGATAAAAAAACACAGTGCCCAAAATGTCAAACCCCATAAATACACTGTGTAATTGTGCGTTCAACTGCATATTTCCTTTTAGTAGATTTGGATGTTTCGGACATCGATTTTCTGCCCCTGTCTGTGGGGTAAATGTTGTGTTTTCTTAGTAATCAGGTTTAGAAATGTGACAAAGTGAAATGTCAAAAAACAAGCACCCTTGTCCCTTCTCTACTACTTTTATGTGTTTTTTTGTGTTTTTTTGTGACGGTGCGTGGGCGGATTGTGGTCGTGCTGCTTTTTTTTCCCCCTCTGCTTGATCTGTCAAGGTCAGGATACTGTATTTCTCATTCTATGGAGGATTGAAGTGCTGCTGTTCATTGAGGTGTGCAAAGCCGGCCTTGCCACTGCTCCCTTTCTCTACGATCCTCGCTTCTTCTTTTTTTTTTTTTTTGTCCCGTCTCTGTCCGTCTTTATCTGTCACTCACCCCTATTCCGGCCTAAGAGAGGCCTTTCTCCAATATGTCCTGAGTCCAAGCCAATGAACGTCACCACTGTGCCAAGAAAGTAATCACGCCAAGCAGTCTTTTGACACCCAGAGGACAAATTGAACCATTCGTTGTCCATATTAAAGCAATCACTCTCCCTCAGAGGTGAGACACGCTCGGGGGAGAGGTTGTTTGGTGGACGACAGACAGGGACCACTGTTATCAGCCTCTCCACATCAACAACAGATTGCCTGGCGTGCAGTGATGATGACCCTTCATGTCAGCGCTGACACTTGTGTATCTGTATCAGTGCAAGTGTGGAGGAGGCCAGAGTGAGAGGGCCGTCAGAAAGCCACTAAATACCCCGTGATTTGGACAGAGCTGACAGGAAAGAGTGAGGAAGTCAAGCCTTCGTACGGGAGGTTCGAGGGTCCTGGAACAACAGCAGAGCGGTCCATATCCATTCTCTCTATGTGGCATCACTAATCTGCAGCGATGATGACTGAGCTGAGATACATTACAGCACCGTCTCTGGCACCATCAACAAGGTCATATCAGATAGGAAAAAACGTGGCATCGCTGGGAAAATGGCATTTTGTGTCACAGGCTATTAATATCAAAGGAAGTCAATAAAGTTCTCTGCGCTATGAAAAAGCTTTTATACGAAGCACTCTCCTTTTCAAGGTGAAATGATGAAGCGATACCACTTTTGTCAATACCCAGGATTCAGCTGTTAGATGCCAGATGATGCACTTTGGATAACTTAACAACAAACATTTCGGCTTTGCCCTCGCCAACTTTTATTTTTGTGTTCCTTCTGAGAGCACGCCTTCCTCATTCTTCCTCGGCGAGCTCCCGTGGCAGGGCGCCGCTTTGATTCACGCTGCCATGTCACAGAATTTCATTTGCCGAGGCCTTTAATTTTACAGTTCCCCAGTGTGCTGTCAAATACTGTGGTGTGAGAGGTAAAGAGAGGACCTGCACCAGTCTGGCAGATTTCTCCACCCCTCTGGGTAGTATAGGGGAGTTGAGGGAGTTGAGCTATCATTAGTGATGTACTGCGGTGCTGAAAGAGACCAATAGGCATCTGACACGGCGCCGGACTGGAGCGTGTGTGCAGCTGTTTTAGCGGTGTGTAGACGGAAACCTGTGTGTGTGTGTTTCCGTGTCTTCTATTTTTGGTCCACTTCCCAGACACGCTACCTGTTTCTTTTTTTCCGAGGTGGGAAGTGGTGAATCCCTTGACATCTCAGGATCAACAGAATGAGAGACGGGGGTGGGAAGTGGAGAGAACCAATCTCACGCTTAATTAATGATAGCTCCGTGGGGACGCACCGCATACACGACAGACACCTTTCATTTCCATTTACTCTCTCTCTCTGTCACTGTATTGCTTCTGTGGGCCGGCCAGACAGCTGGGGGACCAAAGACGAGCGCAGACGGGATATTGGTGTGTGTTTGAGTTTCGACTTAAAGGACCGCGTGAAGGATTTTGTGGCATCTAGCGGTGAGGTTGAGAGATTGCAATCAACTCTGTCTTTTTTTTGCTATTTATCATATAATGTATCGTCATCTGTTAAAATAGGATCTGCACACTGGCATTAACGTTCCCAAAAGCTGTCATTAAATTACCACCTCACGGAGGCTTTTCGAGCATAAACGCTCTTTATATATTCTTGGGAGCATGAATGCAAATGTGCAGATGTTCCAGATGTCTGGGAGAATCTACAGTGGTGCCACTTGAATATAAAAATAAGTCAGTTCTGTGGCTACTGTAGAAACAGCAACATGATGGACACCGCAGAAGGAGACCTTAAAGGGTTTATGCTAAGCTAATGAGAACCCAATGGTTCGTAGTTACAAGTGATTATACGCAAATGTAAACCTGATAATCAATGCTATGTTGCATTTTTACATTATCAATCCACTTAAATCGGACATGCTGGCCCTCTAAGTTCAACTCAAACACTATTTGAATTATACTTAGACGTACTCTTTAGTGACAATTCTGTTATGTATGTTTTTATTTTGGGCTGCAGGGTGGCGCAGTTGGTAGCACTGTTGCCTCGCAGCAAGAACGTTGCCGGTTCGCGTCCCGGTGGGGGCACCGGAATCTCTCTGCGTGGAGTTTGCATGTTCTCCCCGTGCAGCGTGGGTTCTCTCTGGGTTCTCCGGCTTCCTCCCACAAGTCCAAAAACATGTTGAGGTTAATTGGTGATTCTAAATTGTCCGTAGGTGTGAATGTGAGTGTGCTTGGTTGTCTGTCTCTAAGTGTAGCCCTGTGATAGACTGGTGACCTGTCCAGGGTGTCTCCTGCCTTCACCCTAAGTCAGCTGGGATAGACTCCAGCCCCCCATGACCCTAGTGAGGATTAAGCGGTGTATAGCTAATGGATGGATGGATGGATGTTTTTATTTTGGAAATATGTAGGGATTTGTTGATGTCTTGCACAGTCAATTAAAAAAATGACTGAAAAGTATATAAATATTTTAGAGCTCAAATAGTGAATGCTAATATTTATGTGGTTACTTTGCAGCAGGATGTCTTCATGCAGCACAACATAAAGTTCTTAGTTGGGAGACATATGACTCAGTTTTAAATGATCACAATATAATATCTGAGCATAGGTTTGTGTAAAATCACTGAAAACCAAGAATAAGCAATAAGTCTTGAACACATTTTAAAACACAGCTTAACTAAGTTTGTGGGTTTAAGAAAGTAGGCGTAGGCATGGGTTAAAATCTCATCATTTATTAAAACCCAGAATAACTTATCTCTCTGTATCGATATTGCATATTTAGTTTTTTTCCCATGTCATTGCCTTAAAGTGGCTTCGATGTGACACGACAGCGTTGCTTCCTTTAGAACGTGTTGCTCTGTGAAGTCCGTGCCCAAATATTGGAGTAATCTAGCCACACATATTTAAACTAGAATCCAAGAAGAATAACACAGTAAGTCCAACCCTTTGTGGGCTTGTTATGTATGAATATGTATGAAACCACAGATGTCTGAATCTGTGTTTTTGAGACTGTCATTGGTACACCACAGTTTGAAGGTGACAGTGCTTATTTTGGTCATTATATGTCTTCTCGCTTATAAAAAATTTAAAAAAAAACACCATATGGACATGTTAAGAGGGTAAAACACTAGATTTTTAATGAAGGGAGTCTTTAAATAAGAAAAAAAAGTATAATACAGGGATTAGTGTGTTTACAAATGAATTCAAACTGTAGGTTTTTACACCAATTCCAATCCCTGCTTTCATTTTGAAATAAACCCAGTGGTCTGGCCTTTTTTTGTTTTTATCAGATCAAACGTAACAATCAGATCAACCATACAGCTGCAACAGCAAATTTAATGTCTGGGGTTTTTTTTCACCACGTCATATGTGTTTCTTCATGATTATTACAAATGATCTGAGACCTGGCATTAGATATGTCAACAACACTCACCAGCTATCTTGGTGTAAAGAGAAAAAAAAAAAACCAGCATATCTTCTGAAGATTTAACCCCAGTCATCATTCGGCGTTTTTTATCCATTTAGCAGCCAGAACGTTTCTTTGATCATGTGCCACAGACGAGGGTGACGAATGCTAACCCTGTTAGCTTTAGCTGCCTGCCCTCGTCTCTTTCCGCCGCATTATGTAAAGCCACGCACAGAGCCGCTAACATAATGGGAGGATACTTGTTGCGCTGGTGTATGTCAGATAGGGGCATTCAGGCAGTAAAAATAAGATCAAATCTCAATTTTTTGGCAAAACAAAACCTCACATTTCTCCATAAATATGAATTCATTGATTTGGTACGAGAATAAGCTCTGCAGGGGGAAAAAAAAATGCGGCAATCAATATATTTAAACTAGAATAATTTAAATTTGTTCTCTTTAGGCAGCATTTTAGTGTCCCCTGTCTGCATCGTGTTTGACATTAGTTCTGTTGGCTGACTTGGCTCCAGTGCTCACAAGTGGTTTGGGCAGAAATAGAAATGGCTCGACAATTATTCTGGAAGTTATGCAACACATAATTAAAATTCTACTAGTAGCCCGCAGCATGAAAAGCCAGTAAGGGGATGGTGGATAATAACCCGTTAACGAGGAACAACACTGATTTTACACATCAGGTCGTGTCTCTTTATAGGTGTTGTTGAAGGCGACTGCACATGTGGAGAGAAAAAAAAAGCTGTTACATAAAGCTTTTTGTGTGGCTCTGGAGGGAGATGCTCAAAATGTGCTCTAGGTGTTGTTATTTGTGTCCACTGCTGGTTAGAAAGTAGAAAAAAAAATTGGTGTTGTTAACCAGACGTCTGCAGTCCAAACCTCCTGAAGCTGGTGGCCCAAAGCTTCATTGACAGCGGTTTTGAAATGTTGTAGACTGGAATAAGAGCGCCGTCTCTGTTCAGCTATAGTGATTCAGAATAAAAATAAATAATTTTTCATCTTCTGTAATTTATTTTGTGACTTTGCTCAACAGTTCTGCACCACATGTTGCAGTTTCTGAGGTTTCCGTCACCTTTTTACTCACTTTGGTCTCATTTTTCACTGGAATATAAAGTCCTGCGCCTCGATGGAAATGGCACAACAATGGCTAGAACAGTACAGAGAAGTCAAACGTGTCTTTTGTGCAGTGTGGCAAAGTCATAATGCCATAAATCATTAAAGGGGAAAAAATATTGAATTTCAAGCTAGAATTAACTTTTACAGCAATTTTTCCCATGTGTCCACAGCACAAAAAAGTGTCTCTACACACAATAATATGTTCCTGTCCGTGTAAACACAACCTGCAGTTCAGCCTAAAAGTCCCTGAATTGTCTTGAAGTAACTGTCGGTTGCAGCGGAGTCATTAGTGTCTGTTCAGTTGTGTTAAGGAAGCTAAATTTTACTTTTTTACATAATCTCGTCGGCACAGATTTTAAAGGACACATGTAGAATTAAGTGATTTTCATGAAATATCACAATTTTAAGCTTAAATTTGGTCGATACTCATATTTTAAGTGTAAAGAACCAATGATTCTTTCTGTGTTCATGGTTTCTGCCTCTAATAAATCCTGTATTTTGGGTGATTTTTGTTAATATAACATGCCTTTCAAACCTTTTGGGGTGTAAAAGAGTTAAACAAAAGTCATTCTAGGCTAGAGATAGACTTCGCAGCATTAAACATACCATTACTGCTGAAAGACTTAACTAGCAGCCCCACTCATCTCTCCCACGTTGCTAGTTCTTCGTGGCAAGTTCATTCATCACCCCCATTTTGTCTTCAGTCCCACTGAGTGTCAGTCCAGGTGATATAACATTTGTTCATCCTGGTAACCTAGAATGCCTGAAAGATCCCAACATGCAATGTGAGAGTATAGGACTTAATTTAGAGAAGTGGAAAAATGATGGTAAACCAAAAGCAGGTACAGCTTGATAAGTGGCTACCTAAGCCCTTCAGCTCTGCAGAATTATAGTTGGACCAATGAATGGCTTTTACGCTTGCCAATTTGATGTGGATAGCCATTTTGGGAATACTCATTTATGCAAGGCTCTCTATCATGGGAGATCAACGTCTCTCGTTCTCAATTAACTCGCGCTGCTGGCGTGAGATGTTTGGGAACAATTAGGACAGGAGGCTGCAATCTAGAGTACCGTGGGGGAAAGCAGCTGAGGGAGAGACACTGAAAGTGATTTGCATGGTTGCCGTGTTAAAGAAATTGCTCGCGTCCATCATCTTCAACTGGCCTGGTGCTCAGGAGACGGGAAAATGAGAGGTAAATTGTTTGTAGTTTAATTGGGTTTTTTTTTTCTGCTGAGAAGCGGCAAATAATGCTGTATCGATGCACTTGGATACACATGCCACCATGACAATAATATTGAATCCACATGGGCTTCTCTTTGTGATTTCTGCGTTCAGGTGTTTTGATAGATAGCGGCCGGCGCAGAAAAGTTTACAGCAAAGGTCACGACCCGGATTTCTGCACGCGGCTAATGTGGCGTCCACTCTCCCTCCTATGTGCTCTCGCTGTTTTCCCTCAACCCGCTTCCCTTTTTCTCTGTCTGTAAAGTACATCAGGGATGCTGCTTAACGCCTGGGGATATATGATAATCACTGATTTATTCTCTCTTCAAGAGCCGGTGAGGAAGGCGCTGTGCGGCGTGCTGCGCGCCTCCACGTGGTCGTCTGCTCCATGATGTTTGATGAGCGTGTTGGTGTGCAGGTGTGTGAGCGCCAGCCGGCAGATGCGCTTCACTCCTCCACCTGCTGTCAGTCGTCTTTTTCTTTCCAGTTAGTTAGTCTGTGTGATCACCTTCCCTCACAAGCAGGCGCCTGGACCTGCCAGTAATTGTGTTAAGGTCAAACTAGTCGGCAGGTATTCCTCGGGATGCTTTCTTTATTCCTTCCCTTCTCGTTTTTTTTTTTATTTTTTCTTCTCCGCTTTGTCAGTATCCCTCTTTTTGCTTCTTTGTCTGGCTGGCCTGCCAGGCATCCCAGCTCCCGGTGAAATCTTGGAGATGAATGCTGGAGGTCCGCTAGCTGCTCAGTAGGTCCAATTAGGAGACAGCAGACTGATGGGAGACCCTGCTGGTGTGTGTGGCTCATTAAATGAGTAAGACACACACTTGCGTGCAGACAGTTTGTACAAGGATCTCTTAATCTTTGTCTCACACATCTGCAACATGCGCCACCAAATTAAGCAGCCGTAATTTGCATATACTCGCGCGGCGCTCATGCACTTGAGTCGGTTAGCCCTGCTGCTGTCGTATCCGCTGTCAGAGAATTGGGAGGATTTTTCGATGTTTGCTGCCAAATATTACCCCCTCCTTCCAGCGCCACTCCACCATCAACATGACAAACTCATTCCAGCGCTGTCATGGATTGTCTGTCTTCTCCAGGAGTTTGTGTGCAACATCCGGTTGTGATTCCCCCCCCTCCTTCTTCTCTCCTTTATGAATTTTTCATGTCACTTGATGCGCGAGAGAATATGTACATAGAGGCTGTTTCCATTAGACGTCTCCGTGTGTTTGTTCATGTCTGTAGATGGTGTGTGTTAGTGTGTGATAGTTTGTCTCTCAGTGTGTGAGAACCAGCAGCTAGCTCCGGGGGTTTTCGGACCACGGGGGTTTTTGTAATGGATGTCTCTCCCCCCCCCCACATGCCTCACAACACAGCTTATCTAGATCCTCCGGGAACGCCTGCGTGCATGTGTGTGAGATTGTGTGTCAACCTGTCTTGTCGACCGCCACTGTCACGGCGGGGCACTCGCGCACCAAGCCAAACAACACACATCAGTAACACACAAACACACACACATGGTGCAGTTTGTTTCAGAGCGGGACATCGGCACATGCTCTGGGTGGGTATCCGAGGCTCACCTCACACTGCCTCTGGAAACGGCCGACTGGTTATAGCACCACACCAGAAGCTCCAACTGAAGCAAATAGAGCGACGCTAGCAGCCTCTTCTAAAACCATGCATATACAATTAACCGATCGCTTTCGTCAGAGGAATCTTTCCAATTATAACTGTGGATTTAATAATTTTCAAAAAAAGTCTACAACGTTATTCAACATCTCAAATCCAGAGTCGCCTCGTCGCGGTGCAGATGTCATCTGTCCCCGAGCACATGCCAGTAGACTTACATGGATTATCAAAGTGGAACAGTCAGTATTAAATCCTGTGCCAAGCCATTTAAAAAAAAAAAAAGAAAAGTTACGAGGTTGCTGTGAGATCCCACACTCTTAGTGGTGTTTAATTAACTTTTTTTCCAGCACAACGGTTCTGGGAACAAAACTATTAGGAAAAAAAAGTTGAACTTCTTTTGCCAGCGTGTATTTTCTTTAAGCCTTTGTGAGCTACTTTGAATCAGCCCCAGGAAGTTTTTTTTTTTTTGTGAAAGCTAGCTTCTTGTATCCTGCCTTTGCATAAAGATAGGTTAAATGTCAAAGAAATATATTTTTGTAAAGTCATTATTTCAGTTAATTCTCTCCCCTTTTTTTGGACACATTAGCAGAACACCTGATCAAATGAAACTCTGTAGGCGGAGGTTTCTTCAGGTGTATTTGAGTCTCTATATATAGCCTGGAAGGTGACTTATTCCACAGCAGGAGTAATAAATCTCCGTACGCCGCTGCACTGTGAATATATTTGCCACCACAGTGTGCGATGTTATGTCTGCGTGTGTGATAAAAAAAGGGGACAGGGGCTACATCTTGGCGGGGATACTCACAGATCTCCGCATGCCTTACTGTATCCACAGAATGCACCGTGCGTCTGCGAGAGTCGGTGGGATTTTAATTAAATATGTATCACACAGACAAACGCTTTGATGTTCCGCAGCAGTAATGTGTTCGGGTTTCATTCCGCTGCTGAGCTGTTAGCAAAGCCCCGCTAATGTCTCTCCTCTGCGTCCACCGAGAGCGAAAACTACACTGAAACCTGTTGCTTTTAATGGCAAATGAGGGGAGGATAATTGTGCGGACAGATGTGTGTGTCTGCGCATGAGTCCTCACATGTGTGTAAGCAAGCTACAGCAGGCGGAGGGAGGCGTGCGGTATATTTTAAGTTATTTCTCCATTGGTTAGTGATTATGTTTCAACTTTCATCTTCTAAAAAGAGACTAAATCGAATGCTTAATTTGGTTTGTGCTCATTAGGAACTGAACCCAAATGGGACCCCCGGCGAATATGGGACGCGTAAAGCTGCCGGCATCGGGCGTTGCGTAACGCCTACATCGATTTGCTTGTTGCAGCCTGGAAGTCATAATAGCCTTTGACTGTGAGAAATACAGTAATATTGAAATGAATTGAAAAGGGAGATCAAAATTTGGTCCGCAAGGAGAACGAGCGAGGGTCCAATTTCCACATACTTGTTTCAGGCTTCACACGTTCTCAATGGAAAGCCAATAGCTCTGCCCCCTGAACGTATCGTCTTACCTATCGATTGTATTGTTGCAATTAGCGAGGTCAACTGAGGTCTATTCGTGAAGCCATTTGTCAAAAAAAAACACATCAGTAGAAGTTAAATCCTAAAAAAAAACAGCTATTCATGCTGCTAATAACTGTAAAAATGTTTTTGCGTCAATTGGAAAAGCCTGGATTAACTGAGCCAAACAAACTGATCCAGGATTAAATTGTTCCCCGAGTCAAACCACAGAGCTAATGTGTTCATACGAATTCAGACCGGTTAAATATGTATATTCATGACTTTATAGCCCAGATCTCGGGAGAACATCAAACACAGATCGCATAAATTCACAATGAAGACAGAGCAGAGAGAGACCAGCGATGTTCGGAGCCACAGCGCTGCAAGTATCAAACATAAAAATGTATGTATGTATGAAGAGTGAAATAATAACAGGAAAACGAATCAATGCGATGGGAAACCGAGAACATTTGGCAGCTCCGGCCTAAAATTCCAACAGTGAGCAAGAAATGTGACACAAATACAGATGTGTTTGTTCAATTATCCCACTGCAGGGCTGCCTCATAATCATATCATCTTGGATCCCAGCCGAGGGTGAGTAATGTGGACTTAAAATTCAGAAAAGTTAATTATTTGGCAACGATTGTGACAACTGGTTTGGTTGTCAGAAAAAAATATAAATGCCCGAAAGAAACTGAATGAAAAAAAAAGAAGAAAGATGCCACTTGTTCTAGCTTTGCTGATATGAATATTTTATGTGTCCCTTTTTCTTTTTTTTTTTTGACCGCTGGTTAGATTTTGAAAAAAAGCACTTTAAATATGTCAGCCTGGTTTCTGGGGAAAGGATGAGCAGTGATGATGATGTGATGAGACTTTTTCTGGATGTTTATGGAGCAAATAATCACAGAATTGAAAGGCAGAAGGACAACAGTGGCTGTTACTTGAAATGTAACCAAATCAACAACTTTTTTCAAACAATGAAGGTAAGAAGAATGAAATGAGATGCAGTTTTATTCAGATTTAATTACAGCAGACGTGACTGTATTGGAGGAACTCAGGGGAAAAGGCTGGTTTGAGTCACACCAACCTGCTTTTTAATACAGAAAATGTGTTTCCATCATGTATTTTATGCACATTTTTAAGTATTTCATTTAAAAAAAAATGAACAGGAAAAAATGAAAATACATGTTATGCTTGCTCAAAGTGAATATTTTGAGTTGATGTGCATGATGAGAGATGGAAACACTTTTTTTTTCCTGAATGAGCTCATTTACTTTGAGCAAACTATCAGCTAACACAACAGAATAATCACAACTTTCCCCGTTTTAAAGCGTTCCTGAAAACTTCTCTCATTTTTCTCTTGCCAAAATTTGGTTAGTTTCTTTTTTTTTTGGTTTTGCTTCTTCTGCTCTGTTTATTGCAGCCATGTGTGACATTGCCTGTACCACCGTCTCTCAAGGAAAAGATGCAGCTTAGTTTATTTGCTCCAAAGCAGTTAAAGAAAAATATCCTTTTGCAGCTTTTCTTTAAAAAAAAAAACAAAATTAGGACAAATTTCGTTCAAGTTTGCTTGAAAATTATATTGAAATGTGGCTAATTTTTTGTAACAACAAGCCGTATTTAATCTTGCATTATGCAGCACCTCCCTCTGGTTTCCAGACTTGTGTTCCGTTACCTGGGTTTTGTGTCGAGCACCAGTGTCTTGGGTAAAAATGGAGCCTTTTCCATTTTTTTTGTCCTGTCCTGACCTCCCTCTTCTCCCTCCTCCCCGCATGTGCTCTCATCTCCTCTCAGCTTTTTTCTTTGGTCACAGCTTTCAGCGTGGCTCAGCGCCACATCCACATGAATTCCTCACTTTCACTTTGAAGGAAGGACCACAAATGGTAACACAAACCGTAACTCAGACCTGTAATCGCTGCCTACAATTTCACCTGAGGATGGTATGGGCTTGCATAGAGAGGAGAAATTTTCCTCCCCATCTCTTGTCTGCTCACCTCACATGTTCTGCCTTTGCTCGTCCCTTTAGCACGTGACCGAACCGGTACAACAATCTTTTTTTTTTTTTTTTGCTCTCGTGTCGGTGTACATGCGTGCATGTGTGCGGGTGTGTTTGTCACAGGGCTTCCCTGATGACCTTGTATGCTGCGGCAGGGGGGTGATTAAGGATCAGGGCCAAAGACCATTTCCTTTTCCATGGGAAGATGAATGACCCTGTTTGAAAGTGGCTGCCTATAGCCTCGGGGCAATTAGAGTTTGCTGTGAGCCAGCAACCCTCGCAGCTCTGTGTACAAAGGCAGGTCCTTGAGAAAAAGAGAAATACTCGGCACATAACCCATTCTGCTGAAACCAACACACCGCGGTGACGGTGAACAAATTAAATGCATTTTCTTCGGTTCTTTTTTTTTTTACCTTTCCAGCTGTTTCCCTCCTGCCCCTCGTCTCCCGCCCTCGCTCCATTTCTCCATAAACCTGGAAAGAAAAAAAAAAGTGCTGACGACAGGAGGCCACCAAAGAAAGGCCCACCGAGGCTGCTCAATGGAAATATCAATATTTGATCTCAGGAATCATTTAGCAAGTGGCTTTGGGGCCCTACAGGTTGGTTCTGGAGCTCATTTTGTTGTAATTTACACCAGATATTGAAGGACGGCACGACTTGGAGCCTTTTTTTTTTTTTGCGCTGCTTCTGTTTTTTTTTTTTTACACTTTATCAATATTACTCATGAAGATAAAACATGTTTGATTAGAATCGCCACTGTGAGTTCTTTCTAACATACTTCCGTGCTGGCATTTCCATGTTTTTTTGCCCCGAATAAAGCATCTTATCTGTCAGAGAGAGAGCAAAAAGAGTTGTGGCAGCCTATTGATAGGGATATGGCCCAGTGCCATTGATTCCCCTTGTAATACAAGCCTCTCCCTTGTCGGCCTGTCAAAGCCCAGATCGGACATGATAATGCGCACATCAGGCAGCCGTCAATAGAAAGCCGAAGCTTCCGCCATCGAGATGACTATCTTATTTTGGTATGAGGGCTGGCGGAGTGGAGGAGCTGGTGAGATAGCGAGAAAGAGGAGATGGGAATCAGTCTGACCTCTGGTTTCTGTCGCTTTCCGCACCATTTCTCAACCGGAAAAATAGTTTTCCAAAGTAATGTGAGTGAGAAAAAAAAAAAACATATATATATACATACGTGTCCCTGGTGACCTGGGAACACCTTGGGGAAGACGAAATTGCTTTGAATTGTGCGTCTTTGATTTGCCCTTGCCTCGTCGTCATCCCTTTGATCTGCCAACATGCAACCACGTCGGCCACCGACTGCAAGGATGAGGCGTTCAAGGAAAATTGATTAGTTTGGGGTTTATTCCCATCAGTGCGAAAAAGAAAAAATCTGCTGTAGCCGCTGGGCACTCTGGCATTGTAAATAAACTGGATTTGATAGCGGGGTTGTAATGTGGATCTATAATGTTGTGTGTCTTTCCCGTTATTCTCAAAAGCATTCATTTTCTCAGCTCTTCCTTCAGCCTCCGGGCACAAAAAAAAAACCCAACATGTGAAGGTCATTTGTTATGATAAGACCGTGGTGTGTTCAGGAGCAGCCCCCCCCCTGATCCTTGATGATATGACTCAGTGTACTGTAGTTAAGCGTGTGCCGCCTTATTCCCAGCGCCTTCTCCAAGACACAGCGCTGTTCACACTCATATTTCATGTCATGTTTTGTAACCCGGGGGCCACGGCTGAGTTTTAGCCTTTGCACTGCTTTTACTGACCCAGGGGAGAAACTACAGACAGTGGTCGAGTACATTATGTCTTTCTTTTTTCCCCCTGCCGAGCACAAGCCGCTGCTTTGATGTGACCGATCAAATCACCGTCATGCTCGGCGGAATATTCAGCCCGAGCCGCGGCCGCAGATGCAGCAGCTGCTCTTGTTACCATCCATGTATTTGACGAGTTTTATTCCGGGTTGAAACATTCACCGTTTGATTAGCATGAAACTCAGACGCTGCAGTTTGGAAATAGTCATTAGCTAACTGGGTGCCATTTTGTAAAATTTGATTTTTTCTCTGCAAAGATGAGGTACAGCATCTGAACCTCTTTTGCATTAATGCGAGTCCATTTATTCTCTTTATCTGTGGCACACACGCGATATTTTAGTTTGTTTGTTGTGCTTTCCGAGCGAAGACATATGCCGGTGAATGGCGAGTTCCTGATGGTTGAGCTCGCGGATCTCTTGAGCTGGGTTCTTTTTTTTATTATTATCAGGCACAGGTGTGAGGAGATAGCGTGAATGCACTTTTGTTCCTGCTGGCACATTATTAGACAGAATGCCTCAGTAGTTAAGCACAGTGATGAAAAGAATTTGATCTTCACGTCTTTTTTTTTTTTCCCTCCATCCCCCCGTTTAAACCAAAGGGACCGTGCTCCGCTAGAAGACTTGAAAAGTGCGAGAAGTGTGGCTTTTCTGTGTTGAATAGCGGATTTTATTTGGGCTCTGGAAGGAATCTGTCGGACACCGGTTGCATTTATGTGCTTGATGTAGCAGAGCGGGGCGGCCCACGGTGCTGCTGCCTCTCAGACGGGCAGACGGGAGCGAAGCTGCAGGTGTTTTTTTCATGTTCCGAATGTGCTGAAATATTTCAATCTTCAATCCTATCTTCAAACAAAACTCTCGAGCCCATATGTAGATGGAGCTGCTGGCTCTTTAGACATACGATACAATATGATATGCTTTATGGTTCCCTCAAGGACTTCTCCACATTAACATATGGCTTATTCCATCTCACATCATCGGGAGCCCTCCGCTCAGCCAACTTTGATTTGCTTAAAACTTTGTTATCACAGAGTATGGCTATTTAAATTGGCGTACGTGGACTTTCAGCTGGATGTATCAAGTAGTTCCTAAACTAAAAGATTTATTAAAAATTGCCCATCGACCCACTTTCAGCAAGTTTTCTCGCACATTAAAATTTGAGGCTGTTTGAACCACAAACTCTCAGGAACTATTTAAGATGAAGGCTTGAGATTTTTTACTGTTATTTCTTATTGTGCCATTGATTCAGGATCTTCAATATTGGACAAGTAGATCCAATGATTTTGAGTGGGTTGAAATATATATATATATATATATATATGTAGACAGACAGACAGCCAAGCACACTCACTCTGGCACGTTAGAACAAGGCAGGTAAGGGAAGTCGGCAAGTTGGATCCGTAGCTTCGAGACAAGGATTGGCTTTAAGGGGGGGTAAATAATTGTAAAAAATGGTGAAAAGCTGGCAGCAAAGGTGTTTTTGGTTTTGACCAGTTTTGGGGGGTTAAGATGTAAAGCCTACAGACAATTTAGAATCACCAATTAACCTCAACATGTTTTTGGACTGTGGGAGGAAGCCGGAGAACCTGGAGAGAACCAAACTCCACGCAGAAAGATCCCAGGTCTCCTCACTGGGACGTGAACCGGCGACCTACTTGCTGTGAGGCAACAGTGCTAACCACCGATCCACAAACAAATTGATATCACAGAAGTCATCTGGTTATATCATCTGAACCGTATGTGGCTGTATGTCACAATAATACAACACAAAACATATAGAATACTTTTTAATGAAAATATTTCGTAACAAAAATGAAAAAAAAGACATTATTTTGTTAGACTTTTGTAACTCACTGAGCAGGTGTGACGAGTTCCATTAAAACTACTAAAATATCAGTAGATAGTCTAATCCAAGAGCTCTGGAGTTTCAAAATGGTTTCTTCAACTATAGCTAAGAAAATAGTTTAATACAACGGGCCTGTTTTTCAATTTCAGACCCCACTTTGTAGTTGGAGTATGAACGTATTGTCTAAAAAGATGTGTTGAAACTGGGTTGATGGGTAATTAAATATATATACGTATCTATCAAAAAGCATTTGATAAATTGAGCCAACATTTCAGGGATATCTTTATAGATATATAAATATTTTATGCTATAAAGTTTTCAGGCACGTCAGAGATGGTCAAGCAGAAATTGTTCTAAAAAATTGATGATCTGAGATGGAATGACCCAAATGTTTTGCCTACATGTGACAGTCAACCACATCCTGATGTATACATGTGCACACATCCGTGATTTGATTCCAGTACAGTGATGGCGGACAAACTTAGATCTTCCCTCAGCTTAAGATGATACGAAGCTTCAGCAGCCCGAGTATCATTATGTAGATATCTTCAGCTAGCCTTTTTAGATCAAAATGTCCTCTTTGTGTTGATGTTTTATCATCCTAAAGTGGTCATTTACCTGCAAAAAGGACCAAAACTCAGGAATGTTCCCATTTCATTTGTGTTAACACAGTGTCTACGTCGCAAAAGTAGAGCAGAGGCAGCGTTAGTCCTCAATCAGTGTCTGCACAGAACGCATTCAGACACAGTGTGACAATGAGAGCAGGTCAGCCGGGTTTTTTCGGTGCTCAAAACTCAGCGCACAATCACTGTAATTATGCAAATAAAAGGAAAGTGGAAAAATAGATGTAAAGATGCTCTTCAGGTTGTGTTTTACTTGCATATAGCGTCGGTAAAAACATCACTTAGACTGTGTTGGCGGCTGAGTTGATCGAAATAGGAGCACATCTGCTCCATTACACCGTACACACGAATGAACAGCCTCCCAAAAAGTACATTCCTGTACATATTTACTGAAAGAAATACGTTAATATAGTAGGAGAGACCAAGTCCATGTGAGAAGGATGGAGACAAAAGTCAGCAACAGGATGTTTTCACCCAGAAGACTGAAGTTTGTATGCTGTGTTATACCTATATTCTTGGACTTAGATTTGGTTTTTACTTGTTATTTACTTTCACTCACTGTTTGGTTTGGTTTGAAACGATATCATGGTTTGGGGTTTAAAAACTGCCTTTTACAACATGTTTGAAGCCTCTCCTCTCTAAATTTTTGGGTCACCAGATCCTCTAACACAGGGGTGGGCAATCCTGGTCCTCGAGGGCCACAGTCCTGCATGTTTTAGATGTTTCATGATTCAAATGGGGCTGCAAGGTGGCGCAGTTGGTAGCACTGTTGCCTCGCAGCAAGAAGGTTGCCGGTTCGCGTCCCGGTGGGGGCACCGGAATCTTGCTGCGTTGAGTTTGCATGTTCTCCTCGTGCAGCGTGGGTTCTCTCCGGGTTCTCCGGCTTCCTCCCACACAGTCCAAAAACATGTTGAGGTTGATTGGTGATTCTAGATTGTCCGTAGGTGTGAATGTGAGTGTGCTTGGTTGTCAGTCTCTAAGTGTGGCTCTGCGATGGACTGGTGACCTNTGGTTTTTACTTGTTATTTACTTTCACTCACTGTTTGGTTTGGTTTGAAACGATATCATGGTTTGGGGTTAAAAACTGCCTTTTACAACATGTTGGAAGCCTCTCCTCTCTAAATTTTTGGGTCACCAGATCCTCTAACACAGGGGTTAAATCCTGGTCCTCGAGGGCCACAGTCCTGCATGTTTTAGATGTTTCCCTCTTCCAAGACACCTGATTCAAATGATCAGCTCATCATCAAGCTCTGCAGAAGCCTGATAACGATCCTGATCATTTGAATCAGATGTGTTGGAAGAGGGACACATCTAAAACATGCAGGTTTGTGGCCCTCGAGGACCAGGATTGGACACCCTAACATATGATTGTTTGGCTGAAAAGAAGCCACAAAATGATAAATGCCAAAGATATGAAATGTAATTGTGATGCTTGACAAACAATCAAGCAGGAAAAAAAACTGTAAATGAAATGTAATTTTTGGGAAACAGTCAAGCATTAGAAAGATAGAAAAACAAAAACCAAAAAAAGAAGAAGAAGATGTGCTTTTATTCAGGTCTCACATGTATTGGCCAAGCTTTCAGTCTCATATCTGGACAGACATAGATTTTCTTCTTCTGTGTTGGAAAAGTTTTTCATAAAAGAAGTGTTGGTTCCCCAAGCTTCAAGTTTATTGTTAATCAATCTTGCATCCTCTTTGTTCAGTCTGAGGTCAGGCCTGACTGGTGATGTAACGCGCTCTCCATTCACTGGCGGAGGTAATTGCAGCATCGCCTGTTAATGGTCTCTGCATTGCTGCCGGCTGATTCACAGTAGTCAGTCCAGAATTCCTGATTAAACACCAGAGAAACGTTGTCGAGACGGAGGCAGCCCCGGCGTCTTCTCCATTTTGTTTGTGTCAGTGCCATCGCTTGTGAAACTCAAAGCTGCGTATTTTGAGACCCGTCTCCCAAGGAGGCTGTCTATCTTTATCGATTGCCAGTGTGATCCTTTTAGTTGATGTGCTGAAGTGGTCAGAGGTAAATGCTGTTTTAATGAAGTCTGGCTATTGATTTGGCTGTGCTGTTTGCATGTGGAGTTAGGAATTTGAGCGTCACTTGAAGGCTGGGTAATCAGGATAATCAGGCGTGATGCACATAGCCAGTTTTTTTTTTTTCTTTGTCGTTGTTGCTTTGTTTGTTTTTTTCTTATGCGCTGAAATCATCATGCATAATACGCTTTCTTCACACAGAGGAAGTGGAAGGCACGCGCATGCATATTAAAGCTTCCCACACGCAAAACAAACCAGCTTGTAAATCCCACCACCCAGACTCTTAAAAAATGACGATGAGGACGTTTGTTGAGAATAATTACACCAAAAAAGAAAACACTTTGCTGCCAAAATATATCCCACTCTATGCTATGGAGATTTAGACAGAGAATTGGATTTCCCCAGCTGTGAAATCAGTTTTTGTAGCCCCGCTGGCCAACCGCATCATTATGCTATACCCCGCTGTAGGCTCCCATCGCTGCACACACATGAAGCCTATGCCTTTTTCCACTCCACAAGCTCCTTTTTTTGCATTTTACAGCATCTCGCCTCGTGCCATATGTTATTATCGACGTCTCTGGTCGACTTAGAGAGAACTGTGTGTCACTTCATTGGTTCTGCATTAGTCCAAATGCGGAAAAATGGCACCCTAAGCCCTTTCGTGAGAAGCGCTTCAGTCTGAACCATTGTGACAGACCCGAGATACATCATATGTTTATGGAAATTAATCAGGCGCACATCTAGCGGATCTACAAATGTCAGACATCGCACTTCAAAAGCCCTCTTCAATTTCTCTGAGTGCAATCAAAGTCGCTGAGAAGAGAGGGTCTCTCACTCCCAGCTTCTAGATGATTTCCAGTCAAACGGGAAGTGAATACATCGACTGGAGTGCGTCCTTCCACCGTTTAAATGCAACTTTTACAATATATGAGCCGAGGCAGTCAGTCGTTTTCTTTAATGAGGATGGACTAAAAGATGAAGTGCTTAATGATTTTCTCGTTGCGGGAGCTCTGCAGCGCCGTCCACGGCTCTGGCCTCCGCGTGCCAACGAGTCAAGGGGGCGCAGAGATTATGAAAATGTGCGAGGAGGCTCACCTCGGGGCTAAAAGCCGCGCCATTTGACTGTTAGATCATTGATTAGCCTGCCAGACACCTTCTTAATTTACTCATAGCAATATCCGTCCT
>NW_007579938.1:76506-112833 GCF_000690725.1 Stegastes partitus
ATAACATTTGATTCACGTCATTTTCATCAAACCATCCAGTGACCCCGTACGCCCTGTGGTTTAAGGCATCGTCATCCTGAAAGAGATCAGACCAAGAGATTAGGATGGAAATGTATAATCATTGCATGAAGGTAGTCACTTTGTATTGATTTGCTAAGAGCCAAAACATGCCAGAGAAATGCCCCCCATAGCATAATAGAACCACCAGATCCCCTCACTGTTGAGGTCAAGCATTCAGGCCTGTACTGTTCTCTTGGTGTTTGCACTTGTGGAGGATATGTTAAAGGATTACACATCAGGATGAATCATTTTTTCCCACATTTCTGTAGAAGAGGTTTGTTTTCCACCACTAAACTCTCAAATTTGCAAAGAGGTTTCTTCAACTCTGCTGTAACATCCCTTTCTGTCTGATCACATCCTGCTTCGTTTCTCCTTAAACTAATGCACGAGCATCATGCTGACCATAATCTCAGACCCTTTTTACTGCAGTCTTTCCCTTGAATGTAATTTTTCCTACTGAAGCCAGCAGAGCAGTCTTTGTGACTGAAGCTCCTGCCATCTGTGCCCCAACAACGAACCCTCTTTCAAAGTCAATTAAATCTTTTCCACTTGTCATCTTGATAGAAAATCAAAATCAACTCGGCCCCGCTCAGCACTTTTAAACACAGACCTCCATTTGGATGGTAATTGTACCATATCGTGCATCTCAGTGAAAGAATCTGCATTCGTTGTTTTTTCCTCCACTTATTTATTCAGGTTTTATTTTTTTTTCTCTTATTTGTTGCCCATCTGTAAGTGTCTGTTATATAAATGTTCCAGACTCTGTTCTTTGCTCAATATTTGACATCTGGTGCTGCAGCCCTTTTTCCTTCTCACCTCGGTGGTGAACGCTGACAGTCAGTTGGAAAATAATCAAATCAAGCAGTCACATTTTCATAGCGAAGTGGATGGTGGGACAAGGACGCGTGTGTTTAATTGTCTGTTGTGTTGATTTGATGATTTTATTGAAGAATTGTGTAGGTTTGCTCCAGTACTAATAAATGAAGGTGATTTATTCAGATAAAAATTTGGTATTTTGAAGACGGGAGCTGAAGGCTCTGCGAAGTTGATGCATCCAGAGCAGCGAACACATTTGCCATGCTGAGATGCTGTCGGCATCAGCTGCAGAGAAGTGCAGCATGAATGGACAAGAGAAAGGCAGTGTTTTCAGTTGATGCTGGGTTATGGCGAGATGGTCTCGGGCTGAAATTGCTGGAACAGACTTTGAAGTGGCTCGGGTTTTTCATCTCTCTCTCTCTCTCTCCCTCTCTGTGTCCCTGCCTCCCACATCTGCTGCTATCATAATAACAAGCAATAACCCTCTTTCAGCAATAACCAAGACTTTTACGCCCGTAATGTGGCTTCAATAAATAATGTCATGTTTACCAGGGGGCCATATTTTACAGCAATTTAGTTTAGAGCCTCCCCTCTTGCTTCGTTTATTTATTTTTTTATTTCTTTATTTTTTTTGGGAGCCCTGTCACGCTGGAGTACAGTACATAATGTGGTGCATTATGCACGGCGGCGCAAACACGCATTAGCACATTATCAAATGTACTGATACAGAAAATGACACAGCCCATCATGCGTAATCATGGCGCGCGTCGGGAACAGGCGACGAAAAATCAACTTTCTCCCTGTGAGGTTTCGCTTGGACATGCACATCAGCATATGGTCGAGGTGGACGGCTCTCTCTTGGCCTCCGTTGAAAAGCAAGCGGCACAAGCATGGGGGCGCGTTTCATTAGTCTGTCAAACTCAATGATATTTAGTGCCCCACACCCTTGGCCGGGACTGGAAAACTCAATCAGCACTCTGATTTCATAACCCTGCTCGGTGACAGGGCTTATTTTATCGCCCCGCTGATTCATTCTAATAAACGCCGGCTGCCCAGCGCACCCGCTGCTGAAATACAACCTCCACCCCCTCTGTCCTCCATGGGTCGACCCGAAAGAGAAGGGGAGGCGGGGCGGGGTGTAGAGGAGGGGGGGGCGGATAAATCAGAATTGTGGGAACTGGAGGGTGCAGATAATCCATCGCTGGTCCGGGTGTAGCTAGCGAGTCGGCCGCCCCGTCCCTCCCCATCCCCTCCGCCTCCTGCACCCTTTAGCACAAATCAGAAGCCGGGACGCCGTTGATCTGTGTGGGCTTGGTGGGTCCATTGATTGTGGACGATGGAGGAGGAGAGGGGCGATAAATAGTCGGAGGCAGAGTGCGGAGGGTGAAGGAAAACAATTATCTGCGGAGGTGGAAAGCACATAAAGTGAAGAATGATAAACACTGTGAAATATGATTGACTCCAAGTGATATATGGAAGCCGAAGGACAGGCGGAGAGGCCTGTGCGTGCAGAGATATCCTTGAATGGAATGGCTGAGTTGAGGACTCACTATGCTGCAGCGGGCCTAACCACATTTTCCTGTGCATGTGTGTGTGTTTGTGTTTGTGTTTGTGTTGCGTGTGAATGTGTCTCTTCCCCAACAGACAACAGATGACATTGTTTCGTCGGCCGAGTGCTCCAGCGACGACGAGGACCTGGAAGAGTGCGACTCCGGACACACAGGTGGGATGAGTGTGTCGAGTTGTGCTTGCTCTGAACCTGGTCTTATTTCTCCTTATCTTTCTTTGATTTGCTACCGAGGAGGCTTCTCCTCTTAGCATCATGTCCCATGGGAGCTTCAAGTGTAACTTCAAAAAAGAAAAAAAAAGTAGTAGCCACTGTGAGAAACATACATTAGCGCGAGGATTTGCTCAGTGTATATCAAAAAGTTTTTTTTTTAAAGAACTCTTTGGAGATGGATGAAAGCAGTAAGAATTAAGTTTATTCAACTTTAGCATGCTCTCTGGAGGAAGTCACAGTTTTAACCGTTAAAAAAAAACAACCCACACAGGACCTGTTAAAGCTTCCATCTCTGAAACAAGTTACACTTAGCTATGGGGCCACTGGTTGCAGACATGACGAAGCGTTGATACTAATTTTGTTCTCTCAGCATTCGATCGAGAGCAAAACTTTACTCAACAAAGTACGAAATTAGTATCAAGCCCCATGTCGCCCGCACTGATGCTTCAAAATGTATCTGTCCTGTACTTGGTTGATTTCCTCTTGCTGTGCGTGTGTGCGTCTCTCTTGACAGAGGATACATTTTGAGATTCTTTCGAGAACAAAGATGCTTTCAGCCTAGATACTGTGATATGTAGCAGACTAACTGCAACAGAGCCTCTTCCTCCCTTTTCCTTCTTCTTCTTCTCTTGTTTGTACCTCTGTTTCCTTCGTCGGAGGCTTGCCTTACCTGAAACATTCTAATAGAGAACAGATATCCTCGAATTTCTGTGCGCATCGTCTCTCTTCCCTCCTCCCTTTACACGCAAACACACACACACACACAGAAAACACACACATGTATCACTTTGTGATTAGATCAAAGTGATATTCACTCAGTGGAATATGAGGGAGAAAAAAAAAAGCTGGAAATAATGCCGCAGATTTAAAAGGAGTGGTTATTTTTGAGGCAACTTGGGTTTTGGACGACTTTTGAATAAGCAGCTGTCTGTCAAGCTTCTGCCCAGGAGCAGCTGGCACTCGTCCTAATAACGAGAAGTAAAACCAGGAGGCTGGTATTGAAACTGACTCAGTATTAGAAAAAGCAAGCTCCCCTTAGGCGCTCTGAAAATCATTAGCAGCTCCGGCTATTTGATTGCTTCACTGTCCTTCAAAAATACCATCATAGGAGACTAATTGATGCTGCGCTAATCTGGCTAAACACGGCTCAGCTTAACACCAAGCATATGTCCACTTTTTTCGGCGGCTAATAACAAGCCTCGGCTGAGACAATGCGCTGCCCTTTCACTTTTCGTTATCTGCGGGCGGAGAACACAACAGAGAAATCAAGCGCTTATTTATTTCTGGCGGAAATGAGTTCCTTCCTTCCGTGTACTTCAGCAGATACTCTCTCCCAGTAATTTTACAGTGTTGTTGTTTTGTTTTTTTTTTCCCCAATCTTGCGAAAGGAACTCATTTACTTTGAAGCCTTATCACACTGTAATAGCATTTGTTTCCTTGAAATTATGACCACATTTAGGTTCTTGTGCTTATGGCTTTTTGATGTGAAGAGAAAGCCATTTTCTCTGCGCGTTCATGCAGCGTTTAGGTGCGTTATCTGCCACGAGTTGCTTCCTTAAGTCGGAGATTATTGAAATTGAATGGGCAATTTTTTTACAGCTCATGTGTTTTGTTTTTGTTTTTAAACCTCAAACCCAAGTATTCTCAAAAAAAAAAAAGTGCAACCAAGCGTAGTGCAAGACGTTTTTTTGTACTAAGACAACATGGTACCCTCCCCTCATATAGTGGCAACATATACACACTCATACATACCGTACATTTCACCATGTTGACACAGAAATTCATATCCTCATTCCTTGCCCCGCTTCCAGTCGTATGAACAGTTGCATGACATGACGTTTTTTCTGTTGCATTTTGTTTTGTTTTTTTTTTGTTTTTTTTCTCCTGTGATGCACATATGAACATCTCTCTTCTGTATCGATTTGGACCCAGCTGCTGGGTCGTTTCAGATTTGAGCTTTTGATTTATTTTATTTTATTTTATTTATTTTTACGTTGGGGACCGAGGGGGTGGGTTGACTTGGGGTTTTTTTTATTTTTATTTTTTTTATTTTCTTGTTTCGTTGTGGTAGTTGTTTATTTCTTTTTATTATGATTATTATTATTATTATTTCTTTGGTGTCCTCCTCCTCCTCATCATCCGTCGTCCATCCTCCAAGCAAGGATAGAGCCGCTCCTCCCGTTTTTTGCCTCATCTTGTGCCGCATGAACTTTTGGTGGTTGGAAAATTCAAAGTTCTCCTCCTCATCAAGTTTTGTGTTGATATATATATTTTTTTTATTATTATTTTTTCGTGCCATATGGCTTCTAAATAAACATCCTCCTCCCCTCCTCCTCCTCCTCCTCCTCCTCCCTACATTTTCGATACAACATAGGGAAATGAACGGCAACAAAATCTTTTCTTGCCATCATCCTTTTTTTGGCCTTGTGCAGGCAACCCCATTCTGTCTCAAGAAAGTTGTGTGTGAAAGAATGACTCCCCGTCTCCTCCCCTCTTCTTCCTCCTCCTTCTTCCGAGCGTTAACCCCCCCCACCACCACCCTCACCCAACCCCATTCCTCCCCCTTCCATCCCGACTCACCCACCTTCTTTCTTTTAGCCTTTCTGCATATACATGTCTGTTTGAATGCAGATGGCATAAAAAGACTTTTATTGCCACAAAGTATATCTGTTTTTCTATTCTATCTGTTGCTCCAAGTAGAAGGCATTTGTGGCATGCACACTGTACTGGACTGTACCGCAGCTCTATAGACTAACTAATTATCCTCTCCCACCTACACACCCTCCCACTACCCCTCGCTTCTGCATGGATATGATTGGCATCCATTTTATGTGCTGTTTCTTCTCCACCCATAAGTCTCAAGCTAAAAAAAACAACAACAAAAAAAACCCTCCCTCCCCTCACCTGGCTTCTACTACATGTGTGTGAGCGGGGGGCTACAGCGGCGGGCCTGCTGCACCGCCGCTGTTCCCCGCAGCAGCAGCAGCAGCAGCTCCTCCTTCCTCGGAGGCGTCTCGTGTTGGATGCTTGTGCCTGCTGTCTCTGTCAGTGCTCCGTCTGTGTCTGCCAAAAAAACAGCCTGTCTTGTCTGCTCTACGTGGTCGTCTCGTGGTCGTGTTGTCTGTGTGTGAGAGTGTGTGAGTGTTTAATAAAACTGTTACCTTTCCCCCCCTCCTTTAACCCGTGTGAGTTCCACAAGAGAGCAAATAAAGGAGTGTGCAAGTCCCTGACAGTCCTCTGAATAATAAAAAAAAAAAAACTATATGCACTTGCTACCTGAAAACCAATGGTGGAAAAAAAAATATAAGATACGCCGGAGAAAAAGCAAATACCAACTCAATTTATGATGTAATTTCACAGTGATTAACGGCATTGCGGCTCGTCATTACCGTGTAATCAGAGCAATTTTGTGATTAATACGTAATTAGATTGTCGTAATTGATGCAAATGATTTTCATTAATCCATAAGTGCGAACCAGAATGTTGGAGTTGTCCACACAGTGCGTACAAGTTGCTAAAAATCCTTTAAAGCATTAATATCAGTGAGGTAAATCTGAGGGAAATGATTCAGATTAATAACACGAGCACAAAAAAAAAAAGAAAAGAAAAAAAGTCTGCTTTTTAATGGGACTAAACCAAAGAAAAAAGGTCTTTGTCACAGCAGACGTTTTATATTGTCGTAGCTGGAAAAGCCCAGGTGTGACTAATAACATTAATGATGTCTTTGCTTCATTTACTGTTAGTGGTGCCCGAAAGCCATATCAGGGAGACAGTTTTCAGAATCTGGGAACTCATTTGGAACAGAGCCATCATTATTGTTATTAGTTACACCTCTTTTTTTTATTGCTATACCATGTTAGAGTGTCTGCAAAGAGAGAAAAACCAAAAGAAGGAAGGGGAACCAACTTAAAACGAAGAAAAAAAGCGTAAAAAAAAGGGGCATAAAAAAAAAAAAGAAAATACGTTTTCTTATCTGCTGCCTCTCTAGTTCAGGCTTGGGCAACTACTTTACTAAAAGGTGCTCTAATCTATATTTTAAAAACAGATGACTTAAGCCCTATTTGATATTTGAATTCGCTGACACTATCTGCAGATGTGATACTAATAGGCCTCCACACACTAACTGTTCCTGTAAGACAGCAAACTGTTCCTTGGTGCACGCTGTCACGTCATCCATTTAATGATCCTTAGAGATTTCACTCCTTTGATGGATTTGAGCTTTCTGTGAATTGGACTCCACGCTGCGTAGCGGCATGAGCCTCCTAAACGTGCACCCAAAACGCTCCCAACTTTCATTTATAATTGCCGGTGCAGCCTCTGTAATTCTCGAGCGGGAAAGAGGCAGAAGAAAGATGCGAATAAAGCATAAAGAAATGTAAAAAAATCTAATTATACACAACTACTATTATCACAAGACCTTTGGTGAACCATAGTAGGAAGTCTGTGGGGGTTGTTTTTACCTTACAAGTTGCAGACATGGCAGATTTACACGGGATTAAAATTGAAGATGACCTCCACAGTTATTTGAAATCACTACAGATCCCATGCAAATAGGGCTTAAGCTCAATAGACAAAGACATACTCATACCAGAATCCAGAAAGGACTCTGATGTTAACCGTTTTAGCATCTCTTAGCTCATAGTTTCGGATTAATGGGCCACACCTTCACTGTTTTCGTCCTTCCCATCAGCCTTGTTCACAGCTGCAGCAGGCAGTTGTTTAAACACAAAAGTTGTAGTAATTAAAGAGAAAGATTTTGCCTGTGAAGGTGGTGGAGACCAAAACAGAGCGAAAAGTGGGACTCCACATGGGCAAAACGTGTTAATGTTGGCTTTACAGTTTGTTACACTCACCCCAAGTGGTCAAAACATTTAATAGAGGTTTACGGTCAGGGGAAGAAGCAACCCGTATGCTTTGTGCACCCAAGAGTCGCCACAGCATCTTCCACAACGTTACTTTTCGCTGCGCTATAAGAATCCCAAACAGCGTTGCTACTGAGCATAAACATACAGGTAGGTTGTTTCAGTCTTTTTGAACAACAACCAGATTTCCTAGAAAGCACAGCCCGCCTACACATCTCTGGTACAAGCTAAACTGTTGCATTTTATGTGACAGTCAAATACATCGTAAAAAGAGTTTTAATAAACGGCCCATAAATGGTCCTGCATGCACCATTACCCTCAGCCTTTGATCAAGTGGAACACAGATCAAACAGATGTAACATACAGTATTTATAGATGTCTCCTCATCTCATTGGCCTTGGGTAGATAAGGTCTCGGGTCTGTGCCTCAAATTAATGTTAGACTCGGAGCAGGGATGTAATGTTGTGTGATTTCTTCATCGCTGTTTATGAAGACCCAAGTGTAAGGTACAGAATGAAGTATGATAGGGATGGATCACTGAGCTTTCTTGTGGCGTCGGCTATGGCTTCCGTCAAGCCCCATCGGGCCGGCTGTCACTTCGGCACGGGCCTCAGATCAGTTTAAAGGTTATCCAGCTGACACATGTCCGCCGAGTGCAGAGGTGCAGTCTAATGGCTGTACAGCAAATCGACCAGCTGACAGGGGCGAGTCGCCACGCCTGCTGGAGATGCCAATTTAATACACCAGACTGCGGCCAGCCACATGATGACGGATTAAGAGCTATCTGCCATGCGCCGTGGCTTCACCAGGAAGGGAGCTCTTCCTCTAGCAGCCAGAGGTGGCTTGTGTATCCTCATAGGGAGGATTTCTCCACTCGCTGGGGCTGTAAACGGAATATCGCGCAACTTTTCAAGGATGGAAATGAATGTCCATCAGTGAGAAATTAGGCTTCCCGCTGCAGGGGTGTGCACAGGCGAGATAAGATAATTTAATGGCAGGGTAAAGTGCTTTTAAGGTACATGTTTCTAGAAAGCTCAGCCATCGCACAGCACACCAACATAATCCCTGGCATGTCCCTGTAAGTGTGTCCACACTCCGAATCTGTGTGTTGCTGCCTTTCTGGTAATCAGTTCCCTACCTGTAGTAGGTAGAGGTGAAAGAATCTGCTACAGCAGGTCTCTGGGCACAATGCACGCACCACAATGGGATTTCAGGGCCCCCAAACCACTGACTCACCCACAATTTGCAGCGTCGAAATCCCATTGACTCAGTTCATCCGTGGTTGGTGCTGGTGCTTTCCGCTTTTATGGTGTAGCTTCGTCAAATCCTTGACACACCGTCAGGATTCATCTCCATTCGGAAGCCTCAGCAAACGTCGGATGGACACGGGGATCAGACCAAGGGAGGGAAGAGAGGGAGCGAGAAGGAAATAAAAGAGAAAGTGCTGCTCGGAGATTTCTGCAAGCTGCTGAGGTAGTCAATCAGCCATTTAGTAGTAACTATATTTACTTTAATTCCTCTTCAAAAGCCCACAGAGGCGTACGGCAGATAGTGTCTTTATTACATGGTGGGATGAAAAGAGGAGCGGCTTTAAAATTAAGTTTGTTTCATGTTTTTCATTTTTGCAGATGAGTTTTTCTCATTGATGCAAAGGCTAGTCAGAGGAAGCACTTGTTAATCAGAAACCCCGACGCCTTTCTTTCTTTTTTTTTTTTTTTTTTGCCTAAAGAGAAAGAAAACAGAGTAACCGGCTGTAGGTCTAGCAGAGTGGAGAATTATTTGCCAGTGAGGCAGGGGCTTAGAATAAAATCCCCATCCATCTTTACAAGTTCGGAAAACAAACGCAATCTGGTTGAGCAAACCCATTAGAAACCGCCGTGTTTGTCTGCTTCAGAAATGCAACGCTTGTGCAAGAGCTTACACAGGATTAAAGTGTTTACCAAAACATCAAGGTCCTCTGCACTGACTTTACCGGAGACCCCCTTAACCGCGGCGATCCCCTCCCTTCCCATCCAAGTGCTCTGTTGATATAGCGCAAAGCTAACAGTCGCTGTTAGCTGTTAGCCAAGAATGAAGTGGAAGCATGCAAACAAGGCCGAGACAACAAGAGCAGGAGTCGGGCAAATAGAGCCTTGGATGAAATCACTTACTCCGCGCTGCCACTGTTTATCTAACGGGGGCAAGCGTTTTGGTTCCGTTATTGGAATATTGTCATGCAACACGAGCGGTCGCTGTTAGCGGAGGAGAAGATCACAGTAATGCCTCAGAAAAGCCGTCGTGCATCATGTCAGACGTTCTCCGGAGCGCGGCCGGCCGGTCGGGAAATTCACATTAAAGATGTCACTGTTGATGATGCGGCGTCCGTACAGTGCGACGGATGCCGTATTTACTCAATAATGCTTTAGCTCACAGGCCCGATTTTTTCGTTTTTTTGTTGCTAAATGAATGAGGTTTGTGTAAACCGCCCCTGCCTGCAGAGGAGGAACCAAAACCTGATATGTGAAGACAAATGTGCACATCTCCTTTAATTCACCAGAGGCATAAATAAACTCGCCACCCTGCGCCCTCTTGTGGAACTCCAGATGTTTATCTGTCAAACGAAGGCTGTTGGTTATGCGCATAACACAAAGCATCTAAACATTTGATAACAAAACAAAAAAAAAAGTTGCTCATTAATTACCACCCTGCTCCCCCCCTCCCCTCTTGATTAATTAACGAGCGTGGTGGGCTTAAATGCCACATAATGTTGGTTATACATCACCCATGGTGCACCTTCCTCCCCCCCCCCCGATAACTGCTAATGAATGGTTTTATTTGCTTGAGAAAATATCCCACAGCCCTTGGTGGCAGTGACCTTTACTGACCCCTTCTTAAGGCCTTTCCCCCTCTCACCTGTCCCCTGGCTTGCTGTATTGTTATTGTATATTACTCTCCCTAAATGCAACTTACTTAAGCATGCATTAACCCAACTTCTGATAGTGGAACTAAAAAAAAAAAATCCAAAGAAAACCAATCAAACGTGTCTGATTTTTTGCCTCTCTTTCTCTGACGTACATCCAGATTGCACGCCCTGTCCTGTGTTTTAAAATACTAACAAGAGAAATGTATTGAAGTAACTAATAATAAAGTGTTTATTATTAGTTAAACGAAGGTGGTGACACTTTGCCTATAAACTGTCCCCCCCTCTCTTTGTCTGCCTCAGTGTGTGCTTTCTGGTTGTTCATCTTTGATAGTGTGAGAAATTTGATGCCTTTCTTTCTTGCTTGCTAATCTGTTTTATTATCATTTTTGTCTTCTTTTTTTCTTTTCTTTTCTTTTGTACATATATGTCAGTACACATATATGTGACTCTCTCTGTTTCTTTTCTGAAAAATGTTCAAATTTTTAACTGCTAATTTGCTAAGAATTGCCAATGTTTTAATGATTTCTTCCCCCCACCCCTCTAATTAGAATGAAGCTTCCTCTTTTCTCTATGAATTAATGACTGTTTCATAAGCAACAGAAGGCTTTTTAAAGATTGGATAACAAAACCAAGCAGCTGTATTGGGATTTTCAAATTTAAAAAAAAAAAAAAAACGCTCTCATAGAGAAAAAAGAGAAGACACTTCCAAAGTAGACCCTTTATCTGTGAAAAAAAAACTGTTCCAAACTGTTTCTATGCTGATCTCTAATATTCACCTGTCACTGAGTAGCTTTCTCTTAATCGAAATTTGGATTTAATCGATGAATGAGTCTGTTGATTTTTTGTGCATGGCAAAGAAGTTGCAGCTTAGGGTTTGTAAAACTGTCAGTGTTGAGAGTGCTGTTCTCTTTTGTAGATGGGCATGTATATGCTCATTGTTTGTATATCCCCATCCCTTCCTTACAGCCAAAAGCTCTAATGCCGCCCGACCGCTTCGTGCCGCCTTTACATGGACATGGCAACTGATGTACACGTTCACCCCCATCTATGTCATTTCCTTCCTAGTATGTTCATAGGTCCCACCCCGTCTCACACTCCCTCCTCCCGAACCCTTTACGTAGAGATTCTAAGATATGTACAGTCATCCATTTGTTCATAAATGATGAACAAGTTAAAAAAAAGAAAAAAATATTTTAAAAAAAGAAAAGAAAAAAAAAGAGTCATCCAATCAGGCTGTAGATATTTATGGAGAGACTTATCAATCAGAATTATAGATATACCGTTTTCTTTTTTATACAAATGATTATCAAAAGAACAAAAAAAAAAAAAAGATATCCTGAACAGAATGGTGAAGATTATTTTTCATGTCATGATGTGTGGATGTATGTGTTGTTGCCTCCCTGTGCCATCCTGTCTAAAAGAAAAAAAAAAAAAAAAAAAAAGAGAGAGAGAGAAATATATACTACTTAATCAGAAACTGTTAAAAAGAAACTAACCTAACTTGTCCAAAGGCATTCTTACACAACTTTCTTTTGTAAATTTTTTTTCTTCCTGCCAAAATCATGCGGGCAATTTGTTGATGTAAGTTGACAAAACTGATGGTATGCTTTCTTCCTTTGAAAACTGTTTTTTTTATTTTTTTTTCCGTAGGCTTTTATGATTTTCCGAGCTTTGTTTTTTTTATTATTATTATTTTTATTTTACCTGTTTTTCTACTTACTAATCCTTTTTCTGGATAGCTCTATCTGTGGCTTTACTTTGTGAATGTTTATTACAATGTTTGCTCTAACTCTGAACTCTTTTTGCAATGCCTTAATTATTATTATTTCTTTTTTTTTTGGGTTCCCTCCGTTCCGGTGGGGTTTTTCCGTTTCTTTTCTTCCTTTCTTTCTTTATTGTTCCAAGAGGTTTGCATCTCTTTATAGTGCCCTGTTTGTGAGCCTTTGCAATGTACAAACAAGCCACTTTGGCAAGAGGATAAGCAGCTTCAATGGACATCTGAATGTTTCAAACTCTTTGTTGTAGTCGAGCCACTTAACTAGTAAAGCGGAATTGATTAATTAGAAATAGTGGGGGGGTGGTGGGAGCGTGTTTATGTCCTTTTTGGTCTTACAAGCTGAATAATGAAGTAATTTTTTCAAAATGGAGAACACAGGCTGTTACAAGCCGGATTCTAGTACAAGCGAGGAAACATTCAGGTGTCAGTGAACTGCCCGGTGACTTTGTGCCACTGTGGTAACTGTAGGGGTCAAAAGGCAAGAGGCTAGGGCAAATAGGGGAGCCCACTAATGCTGAGGGAATAAGCTCACTCAATCACTCAATGTGAGTGGTGCTTTTTGCTGGTAGCGTTTTCTTTTGCAGGCAGTCGAAAACCTGAATCAGGTTTTTAAGAGGCACTTTCACTTTAAGGCACTCGGAGTTTAAAAAGAAATACCGTTCCTTTATTTGTTTTTCTGTCATTTTTCAGCTCTGTGATGCAGGAGCTGTTAGAATTTGTTCGCCCGTGTAGGTCAGCAGGGTTAAAAAGCTCCTCTCCGAGCAGCTACAGTGTATGAAACACCTTACAAATAGTTTCTCATTTCAGACTTAGTTAACTTGCTTTCAGGCCCACAATCTCGCACTTGAATTGCAAACAAATGCTAATAGCCTCTGCTGCTTTTTATCCACAAAGCGCAACGACGGGCGCTTATAGTTTTTGAGCGGACTGAAAAGAATTCGCATGAAGATAAATGAGATATGCCTCTTAAAAGCCTGACCTAGTCATTTATGTGGAGATAAATGCAGAAATACTGGTTCGAACTCGATACGGGGCCATAAACTGTATCACACTTTTATATGCAATCATGATAAACGTAAATACAGCACATAGAACATAGTATAACCATGACTACTGCAGTTTGTACTACATTATAAATGTAGCTCCTGAGAGCATGTCGGACACGTAGGAGTTAACATGAGGCGTCAGTGTAACGTGGCTCACCCTTGTGCATCCCTCAAAGCCTTTTGATGCAATGTATACTTGATTTATGGCTGTTGTTTTCTTTCAGTTTGGGTCTTGTTTGGTTCTGAGTTTCATTGTTTTTGCACTGGTACAGTACTTTCTGTTCTTTCTTTCTTGGTTTATCTTCAGTTTCTTTTCTCCCTTTGTTGAGCTTTGCTTTATACATTCTTTGTTTACCATTCTTTTGGTGTTTGACTGCTTCTTGCTTTGCTAATGGAAGCCTTTCCGCCCTCTGACTGGTGTCTCTCTCTGTTTCGCTTTGCAGGAGGGGAGCTAGTCATCCCCGTGCTAGTCGAGGACCCCATAGACATCCCTTCTGTATCCACCCGTTCTCCCTTCATCCCCCTCCCCCCAACCCTCCGCCCCGTCCTCACCATTATTGAGACCACCAAAGAATCCTTGGCCATGGCCACTGAGGCGGGGGTACCTTGCTTGTCGGACCGAGGCAGCGATGATTGTGATGATGGTGATGGTGGTGATGATGGTGATGATGATGATGATGATGGCATGGTGATTTCGGGGTTTGGCTCTGGCGAAGCTTTCGACTCTAGCCTGCCCCCGACTGACGATGAAGATTTTTACACCACCTTCTCCCTGGTAACAGATAAGATCTTGACCACATCGGCCTATGAAGGCGGCTACAATGCCCTCGCGCCCAAGTGGGAGGCCAAGGACTTGAGGCCTAGCAAAGCCTCTGAGGCAGGTAGGACTACACCCACCTCGCCTCTGCCCGACCTCCGGGGCACGCCGCCGGCGGCGGTCCCCTCAGACACGCCACCCAAGCTGCCCGCCGGGAAAATGAACAACCGCGAGGTAAAACCCCCACAGCCGGACATAGTCCTGCTGCCCTTGCCCACGTCCTTCGATCTGGACGGCACCAAGCCACGGGGCCCCTTCATCACCTCGCCCATGCTGCGCACGGTGCCTGCCGCCTTGCCCACGGTGCCCGGCGTGGTACGGCGGGTGCCCCCGGGGGCCTCAGAGGTGATCCGGGAATCCAGCAGTACCACGGGCATGGTGGTGGGCATTGTGTCAGCCGCCGCCCTCTGCATCCTCATTCTCCTCTACGCCATGTACAAGTACAGGAACAGGGACGAGGGTTCCTACCAGGTGGACGAAACACGCAACTACATCAGCAACTCGGCGCAAACCAATGGCGCTGTGGTGAAGGATAAAACACCCAGCGGCAGTGCCAAAGGCAGCGCCAGTAGCAAGAGACCGAAAGACAAGGACAAGGAATATTATGTATAGAAATCAAGTCATTTCCCAACACATAAAAAATAAACTGTTTGGAACAAAGTATAAACATTTTGACAGTACCATATTGGCAACTGTGATTTAAAAAGAATAAAATCTCTTGAGAACTCAAGACTTACTGAGTCGCTGAAACATTTACAAAAGAACTTTGGCTTATGGAAGCACACTTACTATTGTAAGCATTACAGAGAGACAATGCAGTAACTTCATCGGGACTCAGCGTGGACATTTTTAATGAGTCCCTGCTGGAGACAGTGTGAATAACATCACTCTAACACCCACACGACCCCAAGTGACTGTCAAGAGGTGTGTGATCCTTGGAGTTCTAATGACCTTGTCCATTGTAACCCTGTAAAATACGATCACTGTCATTTCGGCCATTCTGAGCATGCATGTGAGGTGTATGTGACGTGGTGCTGGCATCTGTGTAAGTGAGGGACCTCAAGAAACAATGATTGTCGGGAAAGTTGGAAGTCAAAACCTGATTTCGCGGTTTCATTAAATGTAGCTTTCATGGATGCGATATGAGGTAAAGTATACGTGTACTTTAAGCTGTCTTTTTATTTCTATCTTTTGTTTAGTTTTTTTATTTTATTTTATTTATTCATTCAGTAATTTATTTATTTATTGAATTTAGGTCTGTTTTTTGGAAGGAAGAGGGCCAGTCAGGGTTGACTAGGCAGTGCTCAGTGACCGCTCAGCAGGATGTGATACAGTAATGTATCTCAATATTCTTCTCTCCCTCCCTCACGTCTCAGTTAAGGATTGGACTGCTATGCATGGCATCCAAATTCTCGATTGTGTTCAAGCGTGCAAGAGTGGATCCACCAGGCAAAATGTACAACGCATTGTTATTTCTCTGAATTTTAAATCTCTGATAGCGTTTTTCTTTCTCTTCATTTCACGTTTTTCTTTTTTTTTACTTTCAGTTTTCTTTACATTTCCTAATATGCCGTGGCAAAAATGCATTACCATAATTTGTGTCTGGCGAAGATGTAATTGTCACAACCTTTGAAAAAAAAAAAAAACAGAGAAAAAAATCCAGGCTAAAGACTTACTCCAGTGTGATCAAGTGTGATTCTATCTGTTGTCACAGATGACTGTGTCAAAAACAGCAAATATGTTTACATATTTTATTACATCTAGCCGTTGTGCTTTGCAGGTCAATATTGTACAGAAAATTCAACTTTCTGTTGAGGTTTTTTTTTTTATTATTTAAAATCCTCTCTCTTGTATAGACAACAAATTTGATTTGATTTTTCTGCTGTAGCAACATGACAAAAAAAATCATTTTGATTCCTTTGCCAGGATCGCCTGGAGATAAGAAATGATGTGCACAGGAACATTTGTTTAGGCAGGGAGCAAATGTTGTTAGATTAGAAGTCTAGTCTCTCTGGATGGTGTTTCTCTTCAGTCGCATGAATATTTGACCATCGGAAGCTGTCAGTCAAATAGAAAACACCTCCCTCAGCTCTTGTATTAGGGACTCCTCCTTCTTCTGAAATTACTTTCATCATGTCATTTATTTTTTTATTGGAAATTTAAAAAACAGAACAAGTGAATAAAGACAGATTATGATGGATTTGGAGATCTATTGCTAGCACCTTACTGACTTACAGGTGTTTTTCTGTTTCTTTTTTCTTTCTTATCTTTTCTTTTTCTTTCTTTTTTTTAACTGTGACGTCAACGTCTTGTCTGCTCAACTCGTCTTTTTTGCATTTGATTTCTTTTTTATGTTAATGTATAGCTAATTTCATGTCTCATTTATATGACATTATCTTCCGGCAGTACGTTGTTTTTTTTATGTCATTATTTATTGCTGAAATTATTTGTTCTCATTTATTTTCATGCAAATCAAGTCAGTCGGTGTGTATGTTCACTTTGATTTTTTGTGTTGGTACTTGGCTTTTTTGACCAGTTAATTATTGTCTTATGCTCCTTTGACTCCAAACAGTTCCCAGAAATAAAAAAAAAATGTTGTTCCCAAACTTTTTTTTGGATGTTAGACTGCGGGTTGGCTGTCAATCACTCATCCATGTCGTGGTGTGAAAGCAGGAGATAATGCTGCAAGAAGATGGAGATAGATGCCATCGAGACTATTTGTTATCACTTCACTGATTTCCTTTTATACCATAAAGAGTTTTATCATTTCTATTCAAATGAAGACCAGGGACCAGAGTAGCTATCATTTACCTATAGATGATTATGCAAATTCACACACTGTTCATCGATGCAACAAGAGAAAAAGGGATGAGGGGAGGAAATGGGTATTAGAGGGTCCAGAGTCTTCGCAGCGTTGGAGGAATGGCTCTGGGTTTCTTTAGAGTCAGGCCTTTGTGAGAGTGCACAGCCAAATGAGATTCTTCACAACCATATGGCCGGGTTATGAGCTACTCAATGGCGGCAGCACCTGCTTTCCAAGCTCGTTTTTACACTGTCCATATTTCGTGCAAATGGGCCTTCACAGAGCTGGTCATTAACTTGCAATAGCCCATTGATGTGGGATATCAGAGCACCGTGTGTGAGTATATCCAGCTCACACAATGACTACATATTAACTCATTCATCCTGCCACAGGCAATCGGAACAAGGAGGCCAGCAGGGATTCGTTCAACAGAGGGACTGCTTTTTTTTTTTCTTTTTTTTTTAACACACTCTGAGGCAGCGAGATTCTTTTTCTTTATTTCCCCACAAAAAAAATGTGTGGAAATTTGTTCTGCGTAAGTCAACACAATAAAAAGTTAATGTGCGAGGAAACAACATTCATTTTAACAAGCAGCGACATTCAATCCACACTTCATCTCGCCGCGAAAGTGCCTCACAAAGGCAGAGAGCAGTAAGTACAGAGGCAGCGGAATCTGTATGTGAATGGTTTCATTCATATGACAGTGAGGAGAATTATCACCAGACTCTGTGGTTCAGCTCCGTTGTAAAAAAAAAAAAACAACCACAAAAAAAATATGTCTTCACTTTATGAGCCACTTATTACTCGGCTATTTAGTTAAGTAACTGTCACATTCACAGTGCTGATTTAAAACTCAAGCACTTCTCCCCCTGATGCCAGTCAGAAACGTTTTGTGGGACGGACTCACAACTTCAAGATGCTGAGTAGAAATCTGTGGAGCAATTCTGTAACACCAAAGTTAACAGTTGTGTGATCAGTCTATCTCTTTGTAAACCTAAAAACATCCTGCCAGTTTCACTGATATAATTGTGGTGTTGTGAAACTGTTTGCACTTTTTAAAACTTGTTTTGGGTCAAAGTTACCAACCTTTTAAGCAGGTTTTTATACAATTTTTTTTGTGACTCTATACATGCAGTTTCTACATACTGCTCCTTCCGAGTTCATTTAGACATGAGGCCTGCACGATAAAGCAAATCCAACCTAGCCAGGATAACTATCTATCATCTTCTATCATCTGGTTTAATCTAAAAACTGCAGCCCTGTTATGGGGTCACACAAAGCTCATTATGAATCTCGCTATGAACATGTTTTCATTAAAGGAACAGTCTTGGCAACAGATGAGCAATCGCAAACAGAATAACAAACTATAATCTCACACCAATATGAGGAATTTAAAAATATGATACAGACTAGAAGTATTGCAGCTGCTGCCAAAGTAGAAAGCAAAACTGCTGTGAACATGTAAATTAATGGGCTTACCCATATCACAGTCCAATTATTAAGGCATTAGTAGATCTGACTACGATAACAATTGAAACAACAAAAAAGCAAAAAGCACATCCAATCAACTTTTTGTTGCTTGGATTTCTAATCCAAGATTGTAATTTTGAAATTTTCATTATGCACCAAAAGAACATGTAATCAGATGACAATTCCTAATGTAGAATGTAGGAAAAAAAACAACTGAATTGTCAGCTACCAAATGAAGAGACCATTTACGGTACATAAAATAATAAAGTGTACTAGTATAATATATATTATTTACAGTCTGTAGGGGAGGTCAACCAATCAGGACTCTGATCAACTCTTGACTGACCAATCGTTACAGCGACAACACCGTACGAGTCAAAGAGAGGATTTGTGAACGACTGTAGAGATGAATTGGAGTGGGTGCAGTAGAAGGAAGGGAAACGATCTGCACCGTCTACCGGGGCGACACAACATGGCTGACAGGTAAGTGATGTTAGCTAGTGACCATTAGCAGTCGCGTAATTCATTATAACACTGTAATTTTTTACTCTACACTCTCCTATATCCATTAATAATAATGTAATCAAAGAACCAAAGTAGAAAATACTGACCAGCTTTCAGTTGCATTGACCCAAAATTAGAGTTTGAGTTTAGCTAAGCTAAAAACGAGGCTAGCTGGAGGTAGTAAGCTAGCAAGCCAAGTTTGATACCTCAGAAAGGGGAGGCAGGGATTCGCCCAGGCTGTGTACAACCAGGGAGGAGAACTGCTACCCACATTGGGGATCTTGTCGAGGGGTGGAAGGGGCACTTCGAGGAACTCCTGAACCCGGTAAACACGTCCTCTGCTGAGGGGGCACAGCCTGAAGACTCGGGGGTTTCTGCGTCCATATCCGTGGTAGAGGTCGCCAAGGTAGCTAAGAAGCTCCTTGATGGCAAAGTGCCAGGTGTGGACAAGATTCACCCTGAGATGCTGAAGGCTCTGGACATTGTCGGACTGTCATGGCTGACATGTCTCTTCAGTGTCGCGTGGGCATCGGGTATGGTGGAGTGGCAGACCGGGGTGGTGGTTCCCATAGTGCTGGAAAGGAGGCTCCAACCAATTGTCGAACCTCGGTTTGGGGACCTCAGGATCGCGTCCCTGCTTTTTGCAGACGATGTGGTACTGCTGGCTTCATCAGACCGTGACCTTCAGCATGCACTGGAGCGGTTTGCAGCCAAGTGTGAAGCGGCAGGGATGCGGATCAGTGCCTCCAAGTCTGAGGCCGTGGTTCTCTGCCGGAAACCGGTGGATTGCCACCTCTGGGTGGGGAGGGAGTTGCTTCCTCAAGCGAGGGAGTTTAAATATCTTGGGATCTTGTTCACGAGTGATGGGAAAATGAAGCGCCAGGTGGACAGGCAGTTTGGTGCAGCGTCAGCAGCAATGTGGGTGCTGTACCGGACCGTCATGGTGAAGAGAGAGCTGAGCCATAAGGCAAAGCTTTCGATTTACCAGTCCATCTACATCCCAACCCTCACCTATCATCACAAGCTTTGGGTTGTGACCGAAAGAACGAGATCACGGATACAAGCGGCCAAAATGAGCTTCCTCCCCATGGTGGCTGGGCTCAGCCTTAGAGATAGGGTGAGGAGCTTGGACACCTGCATGGAACTCGGAATAGAACCGCTGCTCCTTCATGTTGAAAGGAGCCAATTGAGGTGGATTCGGATGCCTCCGGAGAGGCTTCCTCTGGAGGTCTTCTGAACACATCCACCTGGAAGGAGACCCTGGGGCAGCCCCAGAACCCGCTGTGTACGTGTACCTTTTAAACTGCCATTTAGGATTCTCTTAAATGTCATTATTAAACATCAGAAGTATGATAAACGAACAATCCAGAGAGCTCGTACAGTAACAAATTAAAATCGAAAGAATTCATCACTTTTAAATAATGTCAAATTAAAGTCCCTTATTAGTTTGTTGATTCAAACCCCTAAAAACTAGTCTCCGTGTATCAAAGTTACATATTTAGAGGATTTTTTTCCATGAAAATAATCCCTTCCTGCCTCAGAATGACTTGGATGTAACTCTACACTGTTGCTTCCTCCAGATTTACAGTTTTAGCTACAATACTTCACATTTCATATACCATGAATATATATATATATTGGAATATTCAGCCATATGTGCTCAAACCAGAAACTGATTCTGAAGAAAAATAATGATACAGAAAGTCCCACCCTGCAGGTTGACAGGATTTGTTCCTTAGGTTTGTTATGTGTGAAACCCTGGAAGTCTGAATTTGTGTTTTTGAGAGTGTTATCGATGCACTGTAAGGTGGAAATGCTCAGACATGGGGCTTATTTCACTCATGATATGTCTTCCAAATTCTGATTCTTTGAGGTGCAGGTGGTTAGGGTTACTACAACATTATAAAATCCTGTTTGTACATACATGCGGGAGCAATAATAATCTAATGATGCAACATACTGTGTCATAGTAACAGTCACAGGAGGCATTTTATACAGGCTTTGCTCATGATATGTGTTCCAGCATATAAAAAACCACACATATGGACATGTTGTCAAAATGTGTAAAAAGCTTTGAGTTTCACTGGAGGGAGTCTTTATATCTACGGTTATGAATGTGCGTCTGACATTTTACTGAATTCTGCAGACTGAGTTAAAGCCTTGAGTTAATGCCTTCATTTTGCACCTTTTATGGCAGATTATTTTCCCTACAGCGATTAATATCATAGGGTAGTTGTTGCTGTATTACCAGGTTAGCGCTCTTCTGTGCAGCTGACAGCAGTTACTGTAATTTAACCTATTTTGTAGCTCTGTTTTGCAGTAGCTAAACATTTAATAAGCTGTTCCCAGCAAATATACATTTCTATGGTTGAATATTTTCATATAGTCAATTCAGGTCTTAGCTTAGTATAACCAAATATACTGTGTTTTGCCCTCTGTCGGGCAGAATTCTGATGTCATGCACTTTCATTTAAGATCTTGCAGAGTTCTTAGGAATGTGCTTGCCATCCCTGATTAGCTTCTTTCTGAGCTGACTGCCCTTTTTGAAATCACTCAATATGTATCTGGTCTTTTGTAAATTGAGCCCGAGGCTGCAGCTCACTGTGCACCGCCGGTAGAACTTCTCTACCTTTATTTCTCGACTGTCAGAGCTGATTTATGCTCAGGAGCATCTGTCACAGACTCTTAGCCTCATTCACAACATTACACTCTAATATGAATCTCAATCTAATTGTGAGCTGGTATGTAAAGAAAGGAAGCTGGTTAGATGGCAGTCAACCGCCAGAAAATCCCCCCTAATCCAAAAATATTACTGTCTTCAGCACATTTTTTATGACGTGCTGGTAAAAAGTAAATGGCCTTCTTCCGCACTGCAGAGGGCAGAGATTAAAATAAAAGGGAAGTTCTGCGAGCCACTTAACACACAAACGCTTAATACTTCAACAAGAACATGAAGAGAACTGAGAAACAAAAACAAGCACCAGGAAAAAGGTAATTGCGGTATAAATCACAGGCAAAGAAACAGAGTGAGCACAAAGCGTTCTAGTTTAGGCAAATATTTTCCCAAACAGAAAATAAAGACGTGTTTGAAATTAATATTATGATCCTAATGAATTCAAGGCGCCAAATGAGAGCTGTGTGGTGCTGTAAAAGGGAACAGGTTCTACATTTAGATCCTGCAACACCCACTGGCACAAACCCTCAAACAGTGAGGTATTGCTATTTTCACAACCATTAGTCACTTTCAGATTTACACCAGCAGGGTGCCAGCAGTGGAAACGTATCCATTTGATATTCACAACCCATTTGCTTACACAGTTGTTGGCTGACAAAGTTTATTGATTGGATTTTATGTGTAGCAACTACTTTTCCTTTTAGTCAAATTAGTAGAAGTAGATTACATCAATCCCGCTGATGTCGGCTGGATAATTCATATCTTAATTGACAGAAAAACAATTTACATTTGCTAATGGCTTTTCCAAATGGATTTCTGTGTGCATTTGACTGCATTAGCTCTGCCTTCGCCCTGTATAGGGTCTCTGGAACGCCAACAAGGGAGCAGCACAGCTCCCCTTCATGCATTTAAAGGCTGACAGTTGACCCGCCATGAAATTTTACTTCAACTAATGAACTGGTTAATTCCACTTAAACGCTTTATGGCATGTTTTTGCTTTCAAATAAACAGCAGCTTTATAAGGGCGATACATCAGTTCTGTCACTGATTGCAGATGATCTGTTTTTGTTGCTTCCTACACTGATGCTGTAAAACAACTAGCGCACAGGGAACATCTGCAGCTGTGGCGTTTTATGGATCCTGTGTATAGATTGTAGAGATGCAGTTTTTTTTTTTTTTTCTCCCCCTGCCTAGTAAAGATTCAGGAGAGATGCTGTATCCTCCACGGACAGAAGCAAAGCAGCTGTGAAGGCGATGGTGATCAGACCTGACAGGTAAAATATGAGCCCGCTGACCTTAACTCCAGCGTTATGAAGGGCACTCACACTCAAAAAGAAGTGTGTGTGTCGCTGTGTCCATGTGTGTAGGCGCGCATTAGACATGCATAAGCCACATCAAAGTTTGCAGGGAGAAAAAAAAAAGGCTCGGTGTTTGCACTTGTGTGGGTTAAGCATTCATATTCATATGTCTCAGTGGGTGCACACAGTGATACATTAGCAGAATAGTCAGGTGTATATATATGCACTTAATTCACTTTTGTGTCTCACTGCGAGGGGCACACCTCCTCTTCCGCTCCATCACTCAGCAGCCAAAGCTTTCAGTTAGCTCCTCAGCCCTAATTAACTGCCAAGATATGAATGCGCTAATCTGGGCTCTAAATCTTCAGTTCCACCGACAAAAGCTTTTACAGGCTGTCACAGCTGCATGATAAACAGCAGGGCTGCTTTTTTCGCCTAGTGGACACAGTGCCATCTAGGGACCAGGTCTGGCAGCTCAGGGTTTTTTTTCCTCTTGAGGGTATTTATGGTCATGCATGCATAATCAAAATGCACGTCATGGCACGGGGGCAGTTAAAGTCCTATTTTTTTTGTAAGACGACCACACGCGCCGAAATCTATTTGAGCATTTTGGTAAAGTGTATCTTCCTTGTGCTTTAAATTTTTTACTGACACTCAAGTAACATTACCATAGCTTTGAATGGATTATCAGTGAAGTGGAACAAAATTTGAAAAATTCAAGCAGGCTATAGTTTCCCTCAGATGAGACTGGGCTGCAAAATACAAGAGCGAGCCTGAGCTGCACACAAAACACTGTTGCTCTGCAGTCGAGAGCATCAACAGGCTTGTGAGGGAAGAGACAGCAAGTGTTATGCCAGTGGTGGGTGCATGAGTACGTGGGTGCACATTTATACTGTATGTCTGCGTCTCCATCTGTATGTGTCAGTGAGTGATGTTCAAAACTGTGTGCGAATGTGTGTGTGTGCGAGTGTGCGCGCTGTATCCACTACCGAGGGAGACAGGCCTCCTATCCAAGCTTGACAGTGTGATTGGATCCAGTGAGAATCCCAATGAAGCAATAAGTATCTCAGCGTCAGCTCAGCTCCCTGGGGCCCCCGCGCAGCCCACAGGCCCGGCCCCAGCCCTTGCGTGTTCAGACCAGATGGAAAGCGAGGCAGGATGGGATCTGGGAATGGGGGAGAAGAAAAAAAAAAAAAAAAAAGACGGCGAGTGAACTTCAAACCATTTCAGCTTCTGTGAAGGTGACTGCAGCAAGACCTGTGGTAAAATATGATAAGTGATGGTGGCAGATAATTGTTGATGCTGTCTAAAGTGATGGTGGTGGAAGGGCGAGAGGGGGGGGGGGGTGTTCTGAGTGCTGCTCGGAACAATCGCACTATTTCTGAGCTCAACTTTACAATGGTTTGGAAACATGCGTGACACTAATTGACAAAAACAAGCCTTTTTTTTATCATGTTTGTCAAAAAAAACTCATTTTCTCTCAAGTGTTGGCTGCTTGTAAAGCTGACTTCCCTCCTCATAGCACACAAATTCAATCCTGAATTCCACATGAGGCCTCGTGTCTCAAACCGACCGGTCGTAGCAAACAACAATCTGCTTTTAATTGAGCTGCCGGCTTGTATAAAACTTTAAAAACATCCAGCTGTTTGTTTTGGACGGCTCTTAGCTCAGTGCTGGCAGGTGTAAAACAGGAAGATGCAGGGAAACGCTAACACCAGCTAATTGTAAATCTAATAATAAGTTAAATTTCTGTTTGTAATTCTCGGTGACAACCAGCTTTAATCTGGTGGTTAGGTAAATTGTTTTGCATCATTAAAAAAAATCCCCTTCAGTGAAAATCAAGTTGTTTACCTTGTTAACATGCCCATATGGTGTTTTTTTAACGCTCTTTTTAAATCATCTCATGAATAAAATAAGTAGTTAACACCTTAGTGGAGCGTTTCTACCTTCTCAGTAACGGTGGGACTTTCTGTATCATTATTCTACTTCAGAATCGGTTTCCAGTTTGAGCATGTATGGCTGAATTGCCCCCAATATTACAGCTCGCTATTGTGTGGTATGGAGTAGATTTTCAGATTTATAGGTGAGCTGCTGTGCTCGAGCTGCAGCGAGTGGGGCAGGATTACTGGAGAGAAGCAGGGACTTTGTAGACCTGCACATTCTAGAAGAAACAACGGCATAGAGTTACATCAGGGGTGGGCAATCCTGGTCCTGGAGGGCCACAGTCCTGCATGTTTTAGATGTTTCCTTCTTCCAACACACCTGATTCAAATGATCAGTTCATCATCAAGCTCTGCAGAAGCCTGATAACGATCCTGATCATTTGAATCAGATGTGTTGGAAGAGGGAAACATCTAAAACATGTAGGACTGTGACCCTTGAGGACCAGGATTGCCCACCCCTGAGTTACATCCATTCTAAGGCAGGAAGGGACTCGTTTAATGGAAGAAAAAAAAAGTCTAAATATCAAGCTTTGGGATGGGTTTTTACAGGTGAAATCAGTGACCGGAGATTTACCTTAATGTGAGCATGTTTGTGAAATGCACATCAGGTCAGTGCTGAGGGCATTTTACAACATGCTATTAAAGGTAAATATTTCAGCCTGACAGGTCAGCTCACACCTTGGAGCCAGAGTGCAGCACCAAGTGGAGCAAGGACAGAGTTTATTTCCAGTTTAATCAGTGACTGGAGAAGGACTTTAAATGTCTTAGCCATGTGTGAATCAGTTGTTAAGATGTCGCACACTCCGATTAAAATGTAAAAAAGAATTATAATCCACACCCGGGATCTTTCTGCGTGGAGTTTACATGTTCTCCCCGTGCAGCGTGGGTTTTCTCTGGGTTCTCCGGCTTCCTCCTACAAAGTCCAAATACATCCATCCATCCATCCATCCATCCATCCATCCATTGTCTATACACCGCTTAAACCTCACTAGGGTTGCGAGGGGGCTGGAGTCTCACTCACATTCACACCTACGGACAATTTACAATCACCAATTAACCTCAACATGCTTTTGGACCTTGTGGGAGGAAGCCGGAGAACCTGGAGGGAACCCACGCTGCACGGAGACATGCAAACTCCACGCAGAAAGATGCCCCCACCGGGACGTGAACCAACCTTCTTGCTGCGAGGCAACAGTGCTACCAACTGTGCCACCTTGCAACTCAGCTTTATATGAATTCCAAATGTCACAGAAAACAACATCATAAAACTGTAACACACGGCATTTGTCACACATTAAAAGCAGAAAAGTCTCCAGCAGTGATTTGAACATGGACAGATCGACAGATCCAGAGGGAGGGGGCAGTAGTGGAGAATGTTCTGTCGCCCCATGTCTTCGCCCCTACACAGGAGTTTAGCATCAGAAGAACGAAGCCTGTCAGAAGGAGTGTGGTGGTGATGGAGCAAGTCGGTGAGGTAGGATGGAGGCCTGGTTGTGGAATCGCTTGTGAGTAAAGAGAAGTTTGTGGGAAAGGAAGCCAGTGTGGCTTCTGAAGGACAGTAGTGATGTGGTCACAGGAGGGGGAGAGAGAGTTCTGGATGTACTGGAGTTTATTTAGCACAGTGGATGATGTACTATAAAGGTTGCTGTTGCAGTAGTCAATTCTGGCCGAGATGAAGGCATGGATCAAAGTTTTGGCTGCAGAGAAGGAGAGTGACGGACAGAGACAGGCTATGTTTTTTAGATGGGAGAAGGCATTTCTGGTGATTTGATTGACGCGCCGTTAGAAGGAGAGATTGCTGTGGAAAATGACTCAGAGGTTGTGCATGCGCGCGTGGAAGGAGACAGAGCGGCGGTATCGATGGCGAAAGCAGAAATTGTGAGCGGTTTTTGATGAGAGATGAGATGTCGGATTTATTGCAGTTTAGTTCGAGGAAGTTGGCTTGCATCCATGATTTAATTTCGGTGATGCAGGTTGTCAGAGTGGAGTGAGTTGCAGCAGTGATGGATTTGGTGGAGCTGTAGAGCCGGATGGTGTCAGCGTACCAGTGGAAGTGGAGACCACGATGACATATGGTGTTACCGAGGCGGGGCATGTAGAGGATAAATAGAAGAGAACCCTGAGGGACGCCTTGGGACAGAGGAGCAATGAAAGAGGTTGGCTGCATTCTAAATCACATTCCTTTTATTTTAAGTTTAAGTACGCACTGCAGCTGCCCCTTAAAAAATACATGCTGTCCAATGCAGTATGCATACAATCGGGACTTTCTACTTCGTCATAATAAAGCCGGAAGCTTTGAACTGTCTGTAGTGTGAAATGAGCTCAAACTTGTTCAGCATATGTGAAGTAACAGCGCGGAGGATTGTGGGTCAGGATGGCCAGGAAAGCATGCTAGAAAATCCAACTTGATGTAGTATGACATCATATAGTATGGCAGTATGGATTTTGGAACGTAGCCGTGCAGTTGTTCATGTTGATGAGCTGTTGTCTGTTTGTGAGTCATGACCTCAGATGGCAGAGGGCAGTACCAGCGATGCTGAAGGAGGATAAGGGATGGGTACCAAAACCTGGTATTTAATGGGCCCGGGGCTGAAATATTAAACACCAGAGGATCAATAAGCTCCAGCGTTATCGGTTCTGCTGTCAGTATTGGAGAAATTAAGAAAATAGATTTCCTTTTTATTATTGCAACATAAACTTTATATTGCACATTTTATCCCGCCAACGCTGTCTCTAGTTTGTCTATGAAGTATTTTTTTGCGAAGGGTGAATGCACACAGAGACACCCTGCTCTGGGTGACAGTAGTGGAGAGAAGTTAACTTTCAAAAGTGTTGTTGCACTTCGCTGGCACTGATGCTCACAAGTGCAACAAGTGTGTTTGCATGTAAGCATGCAAAACATACAGTGACAGTTTTCACATGTTGCATAGTTTTAACTTGCAGTTACAGTCGCAGATACATTTCGTCCACGAGCAGCCGAACGCCCACACGCAAAACTAACTAAATTACACAAATATTAGGTCATGACGAAAAGTAAACCAAAGTGGCTGCTTTTATAAATTCAGTATGAAATTCAGTCTGAAAAGGTCAGCGCATCCTCATTTAGAAACTTCTTTCTTTATCAGAGCACTAAGAGCCAGAGGGGGATTTAGTGATTTGCTCGCTGAAGGTAAAAATCTGTCTTGCTTTATTGTCACTCTGTCTGTAACTGAATGTTGGTTCTGGCAGTGACGGAAGAAGGTTCTCAAGTCACACTGTTAATGCCACACGACCGGACTGTCAAAATACAGAGTCCTGCATTTAAGTTTTTAGGAAAAAATGAGAAATGTAAGAGAGGGAATTTAAAAAAACAGAGACAGAGTAAAGTAATGGTAACTCTGCTCTTCATTTTTAAAGTTACCTAACATTTATTAGTTGGTAAATGTGTAGTAACAAATAAACTCTGCATGAGAGGTAGTTTGTGTGATGCAACCTGCGAAACATTTAATAGTTTTGGTAACTGCTGGCCGCTTTCCTTCCCTTTTGTCACAAATCACCACTATTCAATATAAACACTGATGTCTCCCCATTCACAACTTAACCACATGCAGTGCTAATCATCCTAAGAGGTGTAAGATACACAGATGTTGAGCGTTACCAATACCACAGTGCAGAAAACTGAACTAATAAAAGCCATGCATTTAAATTGAAATAAAAAGTATTTGCCTCAAAAGGCACTTAAAGTACAAAACATATTTGCAAACATGATGCATAAGGGTGTATGTGTTCAATAATGTGTATGTTATTACAATAGATAGAGATAGAACTTTATTGATCCCTTTGGTAGGGTACCTCAGGGAAATTATTGCAATGACATCATTGTATGGTAATTATTGTTGTATTAATGTGCTCATAAGTTAAAGTATGGAGCTGTTAAATGTGATTTACTTACTTTATGTGATTTAAATGCAAGGTCGCTTGTGAACTTCCCCTTGGTGTTTGATAAAGGTTTAGCTCAGGGGTGTCCAATCCTGGTCCTCGAGGGTCACAGTCCAGATGTTTCCTTCTTCCAACACACCTGATTCAAGTGATCAGGATCGTTATCAAGCTTCTGCAGAGCTTGATGATGAGCTGATCATTTGAATCAGGTGTGTTGGAAGAGGGAAACATCTGGACTGTGGCCCTCGAGGACCAGGATTGGACACCCCTGGTTTAGCTTAATCTATAATTTTACCTAATATTTGTATTTTTTGGATAATATCTTGTAGTATTAAACTAAATTTGCATAGTGACTAATGTTATCAAATATATAGAGTAGACAAAAAAGTATATTTGGTTGTGGATTTGTTAGCAGTTCTCCAGAAAAGCACAAGTTATTCAGTGGTGTACTTGAGTAAAGAACTTAGTTACTTTGCACCACTGAATCTCCCCGTCAGTTTATTGACCTTGTCAGATTGGAATTTGGCACTTAAGGGTCAAACTTAATAACGTGAAACTCTTCACCACAGCAGTTTTTTACCATCGTCTCCCCACAGCTGTTCAAACCTGTGTGAGCTCGCCAAGTTCTATTCCTGCTTGTTCCAGTTGGTCACACATATTGCAGCAGCTGCACAGAGCAGGTTTCATCTCATTTGTTTTGTAGATTTCATCCAAACACTGTTTCAGAATCATTGCAGTATGAAATAAAAGTATAATAAACTAATTACAAACACACACAGGTAGAATACAAACAGAAGTTTCAGCGCAGACTCTGCCAAGAGGCCTGAGAGTCGGCGCCCTTATCTTCCCTCTGCAGGCCAAGCATTATATTCATGTGATGCAGCAGGTGATGAGTGATAAACTAATGACACTGAATCTATGGCTATTACAGCCGTGTCATTCAAGTCAATTCACAACCGGGTCCTAAGAGTCGCTGTCTGGTTGCCGCGGGGCTCTGCAGAGCTGCTCCATGTGATTTAGCGCAGGTCCTCACAAGTGATGACACTTGATCGTTGCATAAAGGGCGTGATGAGCCTCTCTCTCGCGGTGCCAGGAGAGGTCATTCTGGCATCACGATTGGCAGGCTGAATGGCTGCTCCTCCACCTGTCTGCCATCAAACATGGAAATCACCCCACTCACCCGTGACTGCTGCATATTCAGTGAGCAAAGACAGTGTACAGCGCTTCATCTCATTTTAAAATGGGCTATAAATACAAAACGTTGCACAACAATTGCACAGAAAAACATATTTTTTTTTCTAAGCCCAGGAGAAAATAAGGTTGATACGGAGACTCAGCTGCAATAACCCATTCACTTATTGAACGACAGCGGCTGGATACACTCTCAGCCTCCGGGCTTAAACGAAAAAGCAGAGCATGGCTGCCTGATTGAATGGGTTTGTAATGCAAGCCAAATAGGTTTGTTCTAATGGGAATCAGCTTAGACGACGGCTGCAGAGGCTTACGCCTGCACTGTAACTGCAGTAAGCAGTGGTGGCAAACACCCTATTGCTTCTTGATTGGCTATGAGAGGCAGAAGCAACACTAAGGGGTTGCTGTGTTTACTAATGGCCGTTTTAGTGTGGTAATATCCAATGAGCCTGAACCGTAGGAATCACGGTCTTTCGGAGGAAATGTGAGTGTTGATGTTCTGCATGTGTGAGCTGCTGCACATGCCCAGATGTTTTTTATTAGGTGCAAATCTTCTCTTCTGTGACTTTGCTTTCACATTAGGCATCCCGTTGAAGTCCCCTTGAGCAAGACACTGATTAGATTACGAAGAGCTGCAGGGAAGGTTGCACAGCTGACCCAGTGATCTGAATTTTTAGGGGGAGGAAGAGATCTGGGGGGAAAAAAGGAACACCGCTATCAATGATGCGTATTAATCTTGAACATAAAACGGAGCGAGCAATACAATATTACACTAATAAGGTTGGTGTAGCTACACCCAGGCCTTGGTCATAAAATAAAACTGATGTGTACCAGCAATAGACACTGTGTCAATAACAAGAAGATGTTTGGATAGAATAGGCTTTACTTGCTTTCTTTATTTTATTTTAATCAAGATGAGGGGATTCCTTTATCCTTATTTATGTGTGTAAAGTTATTTATCTGTGTTTCTGACTGCTGAATACCTCTGTGCCTTGATCAATAGGTTTAGATGGAATTAAGTCAATTGAAATTCCCAGTTATTTTCTGCCAGTGTTTGTTATAAATTGGCCATTAAAAATGATCAATAGTTACTGATCTCAAATGAGATGAAACGGTTTGTTATGATATATTTTTCCAGCTACCTCAGCTCCAGCTGCACATCTGGGCCTCCGCTGAATGCTATCACTGTTGCATATTTTTTGCTTTATCCTATTAGTGTTCAGCTGATGAAATTTCTTGTTTGGATTTGGTTGAATTTTGTGCCGCTACCACAGTACGATCAAAGTAAAAGGAATTTCGGCGCTTGCAGCAATAAAAAAATTCAAATTATAAAACTCAACAGCAGTGTGTCGTCTGAGAGACAGTGTCCAGATTTGGCAAAAAAAAAAAATTATAATCATAACATAAGGTGCCTTTTCTCAGCAGATGGAAATGCTTAGTTGTCATGGGGATGACTGACCTTTTCACTCAAGTGTATAGCATGAGATTTTATTAGTAAATGAATATTATTATAAGTCTTACCGACAGATTGGAGGGTCGGAAACGATGGCTCCCAATTAGCCACGGATGCAACTCACCTGGGACAACGGCGGTTCAAAGGTGGAGAGTTGAGCTGCAGGACACTGAACGCAAAACAAATAAGAAGGTAAAAAAAAAAAAAATTCTCAAATCTCCCACAGTTGCTTTACATTAGTTGTGTAACAACGCAGAGCTGAGAAACAACGTCTCCGTGTCGGAATGTGTTTTTGTGGGTTGATTGTCAGCTCTGAACATGCATCAGCCTGCTAATGACCTGGTTTCTCAGCCTCTCCACATTCATACATGCAGAGAGAGACTCATTGCGTGTGTCCTCATGAATCCATGCGAATTCTGCTGCTGAACAACTTTGACTGTCATGCCGCAATTTATTTTGACAAGCTCAGACAGATGTGTGTTAAACTTCTCATGCATGTGCAAATGCAGATTACAAATTCTGTTTTTCTTTTTTTATGTAGAGGCTGTTTTTTTTTTTTTTTTCTTCCCCCCTCTCTGCTGGAAAACACAAACATAAACCAAAGGAAAGCTCTGAATTTATTCATTACCATCTCAACCTGACAAAGTGGAGTAAAGTTGGACTAATGATGGGGCAGAATGTAAATGGGAAAACTAGTCTGCTGGGAGCAGCAGGACTGATCTATGAGTTTGCATGTGTTTTGCAACCTAATATAGCTTAGATAAGCAGACACTTTCCTAGGGACGTAGCTACAGTGCAGAGAAGCACATTAGGGAGGCGGGCTTGTCTTCAAGTGCGCCTATGTGTACGTAAGTGACTGAGAGAGTCAGACCTGCCAAATGTGATTTATTTAGAGAATATCAATACGATGATGAATGAGCGCGTGAAAAAGCAAAACTCTTAAGATTGCTCATCATCTTCAAATTTAAGCCTGAGCACAGGTTCCAGCCCTTATGGGGAACAAATAATATTGCTGATACTCACTGTGCTCTCATCTGGCAGGTGAAATTGGAGTTACAAAACTATTCTGAATTTTCAATTTTACAGTCTCCAGGTATCCGTGAGGCTTTCTGGGCTGGTTGAGACGCCACCACGTGAACCATAATGAACCATCCATCCATCATCTGTACACCGTTTAATCCTCACTAGGGTCGTGGGGGGGCTGGAGCCTATCCTGGACAGGTCACTAGTCTATCACAGGGCCACACTTAGAGACAGACAACCAAGCACACTCACATTCATACCTACAGACAATTTAGAATCACCAATTAACCTCAACATGTTTTTGGACTGTGGGAGGAAGCCGGAGAACCTGAAGAGAACCCACGCTGAACGGGGAGAACATGCAAACTCCACGCAGAAAGATTCCGGTGCCCCATAATGAACCAGCTACCACATATCAACAAACAACGGTAGAAATCTGCAGTATATTTGAGGAGTCATCACACAAAATGCATTTAATCTGCTCCGGAATATGTGCTCAGAGAATCGCTCAATATTTTCTCTGGACCTCGGCTTTTCAAATGTACTTAGAACTTAAGAGCGGAAACAGGGATTGAGTGAAGGCTTAGCACAGCTTTGCAGCTCATTTTTGCTCTGGGCTTGGTCGAGCTTTGCTTTCCTCTAGATGCTGCTTCATAAAACATGGACACATTTTGTCAGACTAGACCCATAATCGCCCCGGACCGTGTGGAACCCGTTTTATGGCTTCGCACCGGCAGCAGCTGTGGATGAAGGCACATTTGGGTTGTCCATTCATCCGTCCCGGTCTCATAAACATGATATAGCAGAAGGCTGAAGGGAATATCTTCGAATTTGGCACAAATGTTTATTTGGCTTCAGGGATGAACTGATTGGAAAAGCAAAACAGAATTCATCGACTAATTACAACCAAATTGCACATAAATGTCTAATAGGACAGAATTATGATGTTTTATAACCAAAGGGTCAGAGGTCAACTTCATTATAATGTTTTGCAAAACCACTTTCTTGGAGATTTTTTTAACATCATAATAAAGAAACAGAAATAGATTGGAAACATATTTTTAACATATTAAATTAGTTACACTAATCTTGAATGCCCACCTTTAAAACTGTGGTGATTGTGTCGAGCTTCTGTGCTGCTTGGTTGAAGATTTGTGATTCATTTTTTAGTAGCTTTTCTTGCTGTAAATTCCGTATTTGAAGCTTTGTCTACTGTTGTGGCTTTGTGTTCTGTCAGATTCGGTTGTATTGGCCAAGTTTGTGAACACATACAGGGAATTTNCTTCAAACTCTTTCCTACGTACACCGATCAGCCGCAGCATTAACGTTCTGCTGTTTCACGCAAGGTGCAATATGTACAAATGTGTAGTATGTTTTAGTAATGTTTTTTACACACAGCTTTCCATTTACATGACCACTCTGTGCTTAGTTGTGTACTTTTATGTTGTTATTGTGTTGTCTGTAGTTGTACAGAGCTATAAACACAGTTGCACTACTATCCGTACATCCATCCATCCATTATCTACACACTGCTTTATCCTCACTTGGGTTGGGACAGGTCACCAGTCTATCACACTTAGAGACAGACAACCAAGCACACTCACATTCACACCTACGGACAATTTAGAATCACAAGTTAACCTCAACATGTCCCCCTAAGTCAGCTGGGATAGGCTCCAGCCCCCCGCGATCCTAGTGTATAGATAATGGATGGATGGATGGATGGATGGATGGATGTTTCTGGACTTCGTGGGAGGAAGCTGGAGAACCCGGAGAGAACCCACGCTGCACGGGGAGAACATGCAAACTTCACGCAGAAAGATCCTGGTGTCCTCACTGGGACGCAAACCGGTGACCTTCTTGCTGTGAGGCAACAGTGCTAACCACCGCCCCACCTTGCAGCCCATTGCACTGCTAGCCATGGCAAATTTAACTTTGGGACAAAAACAAAAAAAAGTGTGTGTTATCCTAAAACCAGCTGCCTGCCACTGTTAAGATTCTCCTTGTACCACGAAAATAGCTCGAGCAGCGTGCTTGGTCTGGAAAACTGTTTAGGTAGGAATGAGTCAAATTAAAATCCACATGAATGCAGTACTCAAGGTCTCTCAGTTGCTTTGTAATGAGGTGGTCAGTCTGACATGCTTCACCTCTCGGTGGCTTTAAAGTTGTGACTGATGGGTGTGTTTTACGAGTCTGGGCTGACATGGATGTTAACTGCACTTTGACTGGTTAGAAGCTTCCAACAACGAGGCAGTAAGTCTAGCTCCCTCTTTGTTATCGCATCAAAGAAAAACTTTTCTGCTTTTTTTTTTTTTTAAAACAAGACTTTTCCATTTAGAAAATGACGTTTGGATAAGAGGTAGCGGAACAGCGGTGTGTACAAAATGCCAAAACTTGCATAAGCTTTGATTTTTATAAAGAAAACCACTTAGCTGTCAATTAGAGGGTTTTTTTTTCTCCTTCTCTTCTTCTCTGAATATTACAGGCTGCTGCACAAAAGACACCTGCAGAAGCTTTTAAAGAGGATGACTGGTGTTGTACAGCTGGCGCATACAAAACTTCCAAAGCCCACACAGGTTTGTATTTAGTAAAGGTGCAGGAAGCATATTTCTTTTGAGAAGTTTAGTTTGATAGATGCGTAGGGCTACGACTGTTTTCAGAGTTAAAAGTACCTCCCTATTCAAGAGAAACACTGAAATTGTCACCAAGTGGTGTAATTAATTTAAGATTTTGGAAGAGCAATCAACCAAAAGCCTGAAAGTATAAGAAAAAGTTCTCGTCCACACGCTACGTTTCAACTCTGTTATTTGTCTATTGGCGCCCATTTAATAATTTCTCTATTCCCCATTTCTCCCACTTAACATTTGTAATTTTTCTAATGATTAAATGGTAATGAGCTGGGCGTATTCATGCATATCCAGAGCAGCGGTGCAGCAATCAGCTGTTTGCGACGAACATTAATTCCGTGGCTTTCTGAGTCATGATGTTCTGGTATCTCTGCAAAGCTGGCGTGGAAACGGGCTTTGACACAACACCTGCTGTCAGCGCTCAGCCAGAGATTGTTGCGAGTTAAAAGAAGCATCGTTCTACAGTACAATCAGAGCATTTCAGTATTTCAAAGGGAGTGAAGAAGCTTCTCTAGAAAAACCATCAGCCGTTTGCTTCGCGTCAAATGCAGCCGTCAGATGTAACTTTGCAATCTGCTGGCTGGCTGCTGGGAATCTGTACATACACATTTTACCAACGTTTAATAGCTTCTGATGCTGTGTATGGATTGATTTTTTAAAAAAATTATTGTTCCTGATTTCGAAAGCTTTAAAAGGATGCATTAATTCAGCTGTTTCTTTAGGATCCAAGTATTTTCTACACTTGTACAAATTGTTTAGCAATAAGTCGTAATGACATGTATTTTTACAGGATATGGAGGCACCATTGGAGACACAAGCCTTTTCAGCTCGGCTAAAACGAACTCTTGTCATCAGCCTACAGCAGCCGATGTTAATTAACACTCACTGTAAACATCAACTGAATGTTTTATCATGATGTCAAATTACAATTTTTAAAAAATATTACAAGTAGCGTTGGCTGACACACTCCAGCTTGGCTCAGACTACAGGAGCTTCAGGCGGATTTACCCTCCTCTTACACTACACCTCCACATCCAGTCATAAACCTCCCAAACTGCTCGCAGAATCATTGTCTGGACCACCTCAATAGTATCAAACATGTCTGATGTTTACAAGCTAAATTTTGGATACGGCTACACTTACCCCGCTAGCATCAGGAGCTGCACACGCTGTTGCCAAGCAATGCTAAACCCTGTGGCTCTTGAGGCAAACGTGAGTTACAGATGTGAAAACTGATAAAAATTTTACTTCCAGTTCTCGCTGAAAAATAGATAAACTGTATTGACTGCATCTCCCCATCCAGACTTGTTTACCTTTCTGCTGGTTTTTTAGGGTCCGAGCACACCAGTGCAAGGACCCTATT